>NC_034190.2:86248955-86267880 GCF_002021735.2 Oncorhynchus kisutch
GCCTGAAATGTGGCAAAAGGTCGCAAAGTTCAAGGTCGCAAAGTTCAAGGTAACTCTCTGGTAACCAGAGAGTTACCTGTTACAGATATAGGATTTTAATGTGATCAGCCTGTTGCAGGATATTTCAAACTTATAGTGTGTATTTATAGTGTATTTATAGTGTACCGTATTTAAGGTTTAAAAAGGCTTCTGTAGTTTCTACTTTCCCCAACGAAAAATGTATCAACAAAAATGATTCAGGTTTCCGGTTGCTGCAGGATTTTTTCCCATCTGTAGCAACCTGTGAACTGAACTAAACATCAGTGTCTCCTCTCAGTGGAACGTCCTCTCTTTTATAAATGGGGTTTGGGATTCATTGTTATTCAGTTCAGATTGTTCCTGTTATTCATATATTTGGCTGTTCATGTGATAGGGAAAGTGTGTGTGTGTGTGTGTGTGTGTGTGTGTGTGTGTGTGTGTGTGTGTGTGTGTGTCAGATATTTGGCTGTTCCTATATGGAGGAAGCTGCTGCAGCAGAGACGGGTCAGGAGTTGTTGCCGTGGCACTAGAGGTCAGAGGTCGTTGCCGCGACCACAGTGACTCTATTGACGACAGGATGAGGAGCAGGCAGCTACAACACACAGGGGTCGCCCCGCTTCCGCTGTCTTACTCACACACACACACACACACACACACACACACACACACACAGCAGAAAACAACCACACACACACACAGCAGAAAACAACCTCACACACACACACACACCAGAACAGAAGCATCTTTATGATAGCAGCCTTTGATATTTTAATAGCATGCTGTCTGCGCAGTCGAACCCCTCCACATGACAGGACTGTACTGTGTCAAGGAACCGAGGAATGGAAACCAGAGAGAGATGGAGAGATGGAGTCTGGGCCAGAAGAATGTGGTGATGAACCAGGAAGAGATGGAGAGATGGAGTCTGGGCCAGAAGAATGTGGTGATGAACCAGGAAGAGATGGAGAATGGAGTCTGGGCCAGGAGAATGTGGTGATGAACCAGGAAGAGATGGAGAGATTGAGTCTGGGCCAGAAGAATGTGGTGATGAACTAGGAAGAGATGGAGAGATGGAGTCAGGGCCAGAAGAATGTGGTGATGAACCAGGAAGAGATGGAGTCTGGGCCAGGAGAATGTGGTGATGAACCAGGAAGAGATGGAGAATGGAGTCTGGGCCAGAAGAATGTGGTGATGAACCAGGAAGAGATGGAGTCTGGGCCAGGAGAATGTGGTGATGAACCAGGAAGAGATGGAGAGATGGAGTCTGGGCCAGAAGAATGTGGTGATGAACCAGGAAGAGATGGAGTCTGGGCCAGGAGAATGTGGTGATGAACCAGGAAGAGATGGAGAATGGAGTCTGGGCCAGGAGAATGTGGTGATGAACCAGGAAGAGCAGAGAGAGATGGAGTCAGGGCCAGAAATACACAAATACTCAGATACTGAGTGAGTAAACAGTGCTGATCTAGAATCATACAAGAAATACCTGATCCTAGATCAGCAGAGATCCTTTTATGTATCAAGCGTTTCAGAGTGCTGATCTAGGATCATACAAGAAATACCTGATCCTAGATCAGCAGAGATGCTTTCATGTATCAAGCGTTTCAGAGTGCTGATCTAGGATCATACAAGAAATACCTGATCCTAGATCAGCAGAGATGCTTTCATGTCTCAAGCGTTTCAGAGTGCTGATCTAGGATCAGGTCCTCCTTGTCCTCCTTGTGTTAGTTCTTGACAGGCTGTCAGTATCTCTCCTCTGTCTCTGTTTCTCTCTCTCTCTCTCTGTCTCTGTCAGTATCTCTCTCTGTCTCTGTCAGTATCTCTCCTCTGTCTCTGTTTCTCTCTCTCTGTCTCTGTCAGTATCTCTCTCTGTCTCTGTCTCGCTGTCTCTGTCTCTCCTCTGTCTCTGTTTCTCTCTCTCTCTCGCTGTCTCTGTCTGTCTCTCTCTCTCTGTCTCTCCTCTGTCTCTGTTTCTCTCTCTCTGTCTCTGTCTCGCTGTCTCTGTCTCTGTCTCTCCTCTGTCTGTCTCTCTGTCTCTGTCTCTCCTCTGTCTCTGTTTCTCTCTCTCTCTCGCTGTCTCTGTCTCTCCTCTGTCTGTGTCTCTCTCTGTCAATTCAATTCAATTCAATTCAAGGGCTTTATTGGCATGGGAAACATGTGTTAACATTGCCAAAGCAAGTGAGGTAGACAACATACAAAGTGAATATATAAAGTGAAAAACAACAAAAATTAACAGTAAACATTACACATACAGAAGTTTCAAAACAGTAAAGACATTACAAATGTCATATTATATATATATATACAGTGTTCTAGCAATGTACAAATGGCTAAAGGACACAAGATAAAATAAATAAGCATAAATATGGGTTGTATTTACAATGGTGTTTGTTCTTCACTGGTTGCCCTTTTCTCGTGGCAACAGGTCACAAATCTTGCTGCTGTGATGGCACACTGTGGAATTTCACCCAGTAGATATGGGAGTTTTTCAAAATTGGATTTGTTTTCGAATTCTTTGTGGATCTGTGTAATCTGTCTCTGTCTCTCCTCTCTCTGTCTCTGTCTCTCCTCTGTCTCTGTTTCTCTCTCTCTCTCGCTGTCTCTGTCTCTGTTTCTCTCTCTCTGTCTCTGTCTCGCTGTCTCTGTCTCTGTCTCTCCTCTGTCTGTCTCTCTGTCTCTGTCTCTGTCTCTCCTCTGTCTCTGTCTCTCCTCTGTCTATGTTTCTCTCTCTCTGTCTCTGTCTCTCCTCTGTCTCTGTCTCTGTCTCTCCTCTCTCTGTCTCTCTCTGTCTCTGTCTCTCCTCTCTCTGTCTCTGTCTCTCCTCTGTCTCTGTTTCTCTCTCTCTCTCGCTGTCTCTGTCTCTCCTCTGTCTGTGTCTCTCTCTGTCTCTGTCTCTCCTCTCTCTGTCTCTGTCTCTCCTCTGTCTCTGTTTCTCTCTCTCTCGCTGTCTCTGTCTCTCTCTGTCTCTCTCCTCTCTCTCTCTGTCTCTCCTCTCTCTGTCTCTCTCTGTCTCTCTCCTCTCTCTCTCTGTCTCTCTCTGTCTCCTCTCTCTCTCTGTCTCTCTCTGTCTCTCTCCTCTCTCTCTCTGTCTCTCCTCTCTCTGTCTCTGTCTCTGTCTCTCCTCTGTCTCTCCTCTGTCTGTCTCTGTCTCTCCTGTCTCTGTTTCTCTCTCTCTCTCGCTGTCTCTGTCTCTTTGTCTCTCTCTGTCTCTCTCTGTCTCTCTCTCTCTTTGTCTCTCTCTCTCTTTGTCTCTCTCTCTCTCTCTCTCTCTCTCTCTCCTCTGTTTCTCTCTCTTTGTCTCTCTCTCTCTCTCCTCTGTTTCTCTCTCTCTCGATGTCTCTTTGTCTCTCTCTGTCTCTCTCTGTCTCTCTCCTCTCTCTCTCTCTCTCAGAAGTTTCAAAACAATAAAGACAATTCAAATGTCATATCATATATATATACAGTGTTTTAACAATGTACAAATGGTTAAAGAACACAATAAAAAATAAATCAGCATAAATATGGGTTGTATTTACAATGGTCTTTGTTCTTCACTGGTTGACCTTTTCTCGTGGCAACAGGTCACAAATCTTGCTGCTGTGATGGCACACTGTGGAATTTCACCCAGTAGATATGGGAGTTTATCAAAATTGGATTTGTTTTCGAATTCTTTGTGGATCTGTATAATCTGAGGGAAATATGTGTCTCTAATATGGTCATACATTGGGCAGGAGGTTAGGAAGTGCAGCTCAGTTTCCACCTCATTTTGTGGGCAGTGAGCACATAGCCTGTCTTCTCTTGAGAGCCATGTCTGCCTACGGCGGCCTTTCTCAATAGCAAGGCTATGCTCACTGAGTCTGTACATAGTCAAAGTTTTCCTTAATTTTGGGTCAGTCACAGTGGTCAGGTATTCTGCCGCTGTGTACTCTCTGTGTAGGGCCAAATAGCATTCTAGTTTGCTCTGTTTTTTTGTTAATTCTTTCCAATGTGTCAAGTAATTATCTTTTTGTTTTCTCATGATTTGGTTGGGTCTAATTGTGCTGCTGTCCTGGGGCTCTGTAGGGTGTGTTTGTGTTTGTGAACAGAGCCCCAGGACCAGCTTGCTTAGGGCACTCTTCTCCAGGTTCATCTCTCTGTAGGTGATGGCTTTGTTATGGAAGTCTGTCTCTGCCTCTCCTCTCTCTGTCTCTCCTCTGTCTCTCCTCTCTCTCTCTGTCTCCTCTCTTTGTCTCTCCTCTCTCTCCTCTCTCTCCTCTCTCTCTCTCGCTCTTGCGCTCTCTCTCTGGAGTGTGTGACTATCCCTCTATTGTGTGCACCCCCCCACTACCGTACCACTACGACTTGGAATGATATTCACAACAACAACATGATGATTATCTCTTCTGTATTTTCATTATCACTGGAAGCGTCCTAATAACAGTGGTGTAAAGTACTCGTTACATTTTGAATGTTTAGCAGGACAGGAAAATGGTCCAATTCACACACTTATCAAGAGGACATCCCTCAATCTGTATATAACTACTGACCCTGTATATAGCTACTGACCCTGTATATAGCTACTGACCCTGTAGATAGCTACTGACCCTGTATATAACTACTGACCCTGTATATAGCTACTGACCCTGTATATAACTACTGACCCTGTATATAACTACTGACCCTGTATATAGCTACTGACCCTGTATATAACTACTGACTCTGTATATAAGTACTGACCCTGTATATAACTACTGACCCTGTATATAACTACTGACCCTGTATATAACTACTGACCCTGTATATAACTACTGACCCTGTATATAGCTACTGACCCTGTATATAACTACTGACTCTGGAACTGACCCTGTATATAACTACTGACCCTGTATACAACTACTGACCCTGTATATAGCTACTGACCCTGTATATAAGTACTGACCCTGTATATAGCTACTGACCCTGTATATAGCTACTGACCCTGTATATAACTACTGACCCTGTATATAAGTACTGACCCTGTATATAAGTACTGACCCTGTATATAAGTACTGACCCTGTATATAGCTACTGACCCTGTATATAACTACTGACCCTGTATACAACTACTGACCCTGTATATAAGTACTGACCCTGTATATAAGTACTGACCCTGTATATAAGTACTGACCCTGTATATAAGTACTGACCCTGTATATAGCTACTGACCCTGTATATAGCTACTGACCCTGTATATAACTACTGACCCTGTATACAACTACTGACCCTGTATATAAGTACTGACCCTGTATATAAGTACTGACCCTGTATATAGCTACTGACCCTGTATATAGCTACTGACCCTGTATATAACTACTGACCCTGTATATAGCTACTGACCCTGTATATAACTACTGACCCTGTATATAACTACTGACCCTGTATATAGCTACTGACCCTGTATATAACTACTGACCCTGTATATAGCTACTGACCCTGTATATAACTACTGACCCTGTATATAACTACTGACCCTGTATATAACTACTGACCCTGTATATAGCGACTGACCCTGTATATAACTACTGACCCTGTATATAGCTACTGACCCTGTATATAACTACTGACCCTGGAACTGTCCCTGTATATAGCTACTGACCCTGTATATAGCTACTGACCCTGTATATAGCTACTGACTCTGTATAAACAGTGCCTTGCGAAAGTTTTCGGCCCCCTTGAACTTTGCGACATTTTGCCACATTTCAGGCTTCAAACATAAAGATATAAAACTGTATTTTTTTGTGAAGAATCAACAACAAGTGGGACACAATCATGAAGTGGAACGACATTTATTGGATATTTCAAACTTTTTAAACAAATCAAAAACTGAATAATTGGGCGTGCAAAATTATTCAGCCCCCTTAAGTTAATACTTTGTAGCGCCACCTTTTGCTGTGATTACAGCTGTAAGTCGCTTGGGGTATGTCTCTATCAGTTTTGCACATCGAGAGACTGACATTTTTTCCCATTCCTCCTTGCAAAACAGCTCGAGCTCAGTGAGGTTGGATGGAGAGCATTTGTGAACAGCAGTTTTCAGTTCTTTCCACAGATTCTCGATTGGATTCAGGTCTGGACTTTGACTTGGCCATTCTAACACCTGGATATGTTTATTTTTGAACCATTCCATTGTAGATTTTGCTTTATGTTTTGGATCATTGTCTTGTTGGAAGACACATCTCCGTCCCAGTCTCAGGTCTTTTGCAGACTCTATCAGGTTTTCTTCCAGAATGGTCCTGTATTTGGCTCCATCCATCTTCCCATCAATTTTAACCATCTTCCCTGTCCCTGCTGAAGAAAAGCAGGCCCAAACCATGATGCTGCCACCACCATGTTTGACAGTGGGGATAGGGTGTTCAGGGTGATGAGCTGTGTTGCTTTTACGCCAAACATAACGTTTTGTTGGTAATTGTTGCTAAAAAGTTCAATTTTGGTTTCATCTGACCAGAGCACCTTCTTCCACATGTTTGGTGTGTCTCCCAGGTGGCTTGTGGCAAACTTTAAACAACACTTTTTATGGATATCTTTAAGAAATGTCTTTCTTCTTGCCACTCTTCCATAAAGGCCAGATTTGTGCAATATACGACTGATTGTTGTCCTATGGACAGAGTCTCCCACCTCAGCTGTAGATCTCTGCAGTTCATCCAGAGTGATCATGGGCCTCTTGGCTGCATCTCTGATCAGTCTTCTCCTTGTATGAGCTGAAGGTTTAGAGGGACGGCCAGGTCTTGGTAGATTTGCAGTGGTCTGATACTCCTTCCATTTCAATATTATCGCTTGCACAGTGCTCCTTGGGATGTTTAAAGCTTGGGAAATATTTTTGTATCCAAATCCGGCTTTAAACTTCTTCACAACAGTATCTGGGACCTGCCTGGTGTGTTCCTTGTTCTTCATGATGCTCTCTGCGCTTTTAACGGACCTCTGAGACTATCACAGTGCAGGTGCATTTATACGGAGACTTGATTACACACAGGTGGATTGTATTTATCATCATTAGTCATTTAGGTCAACATTGGATCATTCAGAGATCCTCACTGAACCTCTGGAGAGAGTTTGCTGCACTGAAAGTAAAGGGGCTGAATAATTTTGCACGCCCAATTTTTCAGTTTCTGATTTGTTAAAAAAGTTTCAAATATCCAATAAATGTCGTTCCACTTCATGATTGTTTCCCACTTGTTGTTGATTCTTCACAAAAAAATACAGTTTTATATCTTTATGTTTGAAGCCTGAAATGTGGCAAAAGGTCGCAAAGTTCAAGGGGGCCGAATACTTTCGCAAGGCACTGTAACTACTGACCCTGTATATATCTACTGACCCTGTATATATCTACTGACCCTGGAACTGACCCTGTATATAACTACTGACCCTGTATATAACTACTGACCCTGTATATATCTACTGACCCTGTATATAGCTACTGACCCTGGAACTGACTCTGTATATAGCTACTGACCCTGTAGATACAGTCAGTACAGACAACATCCCTCGATCGGGATCCCCATTCCCTCCATTGGAAGTTTACATACACCTTCGACAAATACATTTAAACTCAGTTTTTCACAATTCCTGACATTTAATCCTAGTTTAAATTCCCTGTGTTAGGTCAGTTAGGATCACCACTTTATTTTAAGAATGTGAAATGTCAGCATAATAGTTGAGAGAATGATTTATTTCAGCTTTGATTTCTTTCATCACATTCCCAGTAGGTCAGAAGTTTACATACACTCAATTAGTATTTGGTAGCATTGCCTTTAAACTGTTTAACTTTGGTCAAACGTGTCAGGTAGCCTTCCACAAGCTTCCCACAATAAGTTGGGTGAACTTTGGCCCATTCCTCCTGACAGAGCTGGTGTAACTGAGTCCGGTTTGTAGGCCTCCTTGCTCGCACACACTTTATCAGTTCTGCCCACAAATTTTCTATACGATTGAGGTCAGGGCTTTGTAATGGCCACTCCAATACCTTGACTTTGTTGTCCTTCAGCCATTTTGCCACAACTTTGGAAGTATGCTTGGGGTCATTGTCCAATATATCCACATCATTTTCCGTCCTCATGATGCCATCTATTTTGTGAAGTGCAGCAGTCCCTCCTGCAGCAAAGCACCTCCACAACATGATGCTGCCACCCCCGTGCTTCACGGTTGGGATGGTGTTCTTCAGCCTGCAATTTTCCCCCCTTTTTCCTCCAAACATAACGATGGTCATTATGGCCAAACAGTTCTATTTTTGTTTCATCAGACCAGAGGACATTTCTCCAAAAAGTACGATATTTGTCCCCATGTGTAGCTGCAAACCGTAGTCTGGCTTTTTTATGGCGGTTTTGGAGCAGTGGCTTCTTCCTTGATGAGCGGCCTTTCAGGTTATGTTGATATAGGACTCGTTTTAACTGTGTATATAGATACTTTTTTGTACCTGTTTCCTCCAGCATCTTCACAAGGTCCTTTGCTGTTGTTCTGGGATTGATTTGGACTTTTCACACCAAAGTACATTCATCTCTAGGAGGCAGAACGCGTCTCCTTCCTGAGCGTTATGATGGCTGTGTGGTTCTATGGTGTTTATACTTGCATACTATTGTTTGTAGAGATGAACGTGGTACCTTCAAGCGTTTGGAAATTGCTCCCAAGGATGAACCAGACTTGTGGAGGTCTACAATGTTTTTTCTGAGGTCTTGGCTGATTTCTTTTGATTTTCCCATGATGTCAAGCAAAGAGGCACTGAGTTTGAAGGTAGGCCTTGAAATACATCCACAGGTACACCTCCAATTGACTCAAATGATATCAATTAGCCTATCAGAAGCTTCTAAAGACATTACATAATTTTCTGGAATTTTCCAAGCTGTTTAAAGGCACAGTCAACTTAGTGTATGTAAACTTCTGACCCACTGGAATTGAAATACAGTGAATTATAAGTGAAATAATCTGCCTGTAAAAAATTGTTGGAAATATTATTTGTGGAATGCACAAAGTAGATGTCCTAACCGACTTGCCAAAACTATAGTTTGTTAACAAGACATTTGTGGAGTGGTTGAAAAACAAGTTTTAATGACTCCAAACGAAATGTATGTAAACTTCTGACTTCAACTGTGTATTTTAGCAATAACATATCGTATCCTTACTTTTACTCAAATATGACAATTGGGTACTTTTTCCTCCACTGTCTCTGACTCTGTGTGTCTCTCTGACTCTGTGTGTCTCTCTGACTCTGTGTCTCTCTGACTCTGTGTCTCTCTGACTCTGTGTCTCTGACTCTGTGTCTCTCTGACTCTGTGTCTCTCTGACTCTGTGTCTCTCTGACTCTGTGTCTCTCTGACTCTGTGTGTGTCTCTGACTCTGTGTGTGTCTCTGACTCTGTGTCTCTCTGACTCTGTGTCTCTCTGACTCTGTGTGTCTCTGACTATGTCGTGTTTGCGTGTCTGCCTGCCTGTTCTGTGGAGTGCAATGAGATTCTAGCTGGTTGCATCCCTCCCTCCTCTTGACAAACACTATCCCTCATTGTTCAAGTGAGGTCTACTGGTTGGCTGGTGTATCTGGGCTGGAAAGGGACCCAGCGACCCACAGTACCCTCTCTGCTCTCTCTGCCTCAGACACTGTCTGAATAGGTCCCAAATGGCAACCTATTCACTAGTCCTATATAGTGCACTACTTTTGACCAGGCCCTGCCCGAAGTAGCACCCTATTCCCCATAGGGCCCTGGTTGAAAGTAGTGCACTACAAGTTGAATAGAGGGCCACTTGAGACGTTCCTGTCTGTCTGTAAAGGGAATGTGTTCTTTCCTCATCCGTTACATAACGCATGTTTGGACATAATTGGTTTCCAGATCATCTGTTGGACTAAAACCATGGAGGGTGGTAATTAGCATCTCTCCTCGCTTCAGCGTCTCTCCTCTCTTCAGCCTCCCTCCTCGTCCTCTCTTCAGCCTCCCTCCTCGTCCTCTCTTCAGCCTCCCTCCTCGTCCTCTCTTCAGCCTCCCTCCTCGTCCTCTCTTCAGCCTCCCTCCTCGTCCTCTCTTCAGCCTCCCTCCTCGTCCTCTCTTCAGCCTCCCTCCTCGTCCTCTCTTCAGCCTCCCTCCTCGTCCTCTCTTCAGCCTCCCTCCTCTCTTCAGCCTCCCTCCTCTCTTCAGCCTCCCTCCTCCTCCTCTCTTCAGCCTCCCTCCTCCTCCTCACTTCAGCCTCCCTCCTCCTCCTCACTTCAGCCTCCCTCCTCCTCCTCACTTCAGCCTCCCTCCTCCTCCTCTCTTCAGCCTCCCTCCTCTCCATGATTCTCTCTCTACTGGTTTTGATGTTTGCTTGCTGTCTGTCTTTCTCTCTCTCTCTCTCTCTCTCTCTCTCTCCCCCCTCTCTCTTGTCAGTGAAGCAGCAGTCATTTCCCCTCATCCCTCCATGTGTCCTCCCCATCTCCTCCTCCTCACTCCATCAAACACATTTCCTCCCAATTACTGTCACCCCTGGCCCCGTTCAATGCACCCCTCCTAATACACCCCTCCTAATACACCCCTCCTAATACACCCCTCCGAATGCACCCCCACTAATACACCCCCACTAATGCACTCCTCCTAATGCACCCCTCCTAATGCACCCCTCCTAATGCACCCCTCCTAATGCACCCCTCCTAATGCACCCCTCCTAATGCACCCCTCCTAATGCACCCCTCCTAATACACCCCTCCTAATACACATCTCCTAATACACACCTCCTAATACACCCCTCCTAATGCACCCCTCCGAATGCACCCCCCCTAATACACCCCTCCTAATACACCCCTCTCAATACACCCCTCTCAATACACCCCTCCGAATGCACCCCCCCTAATACACCCCTCCTAATACACCCTTCTCAATACACCTGTCCTAATGCACCCCTCCGAATGCACCCCCCCCCCTAATACACCCCTCCTAATACACCCCTCCTAATACACCCCTCCTAATACACCCCTCCTAATACACCCCTCTCAATACACCCCTCCTAATGCACCCTTCCTTATACAAACCCCCTAATACACCCCTCCTAATGCACCCCTCCTAATACACCCCTCTCAATACACCCCTCCTAATACACCCCTCCTAATACACCCCTCCTAATACACCCCTCCTAATACACCCCTCCTAATGCACCCCTCCTAATGCACCCCTCTCAATACACCCCTCCTAATACACCCCTCCTAATGCACCCCTCCTAATGCACCCCTCTCAATACACCCCTCCTAATACACCCCTCCTAATACACCCCTCCTAATACACCCCTCCTAATACACCCCTCCTAATACACCCCTCCTAATACACCCCTCCTAATACACCCCTCCTAATACACCCCTCCTAATACACCCCTCCTAATGCAAACCTCCTAATACACCCCTCCTAATACACCCCTCCTAATACACCCCTCCTAATGCACCCCTCTGAATACACCCCTCCTAATGCACCCCTCCTAATGCACCCCTCTCAATGCACCCCTCTCAATGCACCCCTCTCAATGCACCCCTCTCAATGCACCCCTCTCAATGCACCCCTCTCAATGCACCCCTCTCAATGCACCCCTCTCAATGCACCCCTCTCAATGCACCCCTCTCAATGCACCCCTCTCAATGCACCCCTCCTAATGCACCCCTCCTAATGCACCCCTCCTAATGCACCCCTCCTAATGCACCCCTCCTAATGCACCCCTCTCAATACACCCCTCCTAATACAACCCTCTGTCTCTTTTTCCATCTCTCTCTGACTCTTTCTGTTTTGCTTTCACTCTCTTGTCAGACCCCATGCTGAGTCCCAGTGTGTGTCCCTCTCTCATTCTGTCTCTCCCTGCCCTGCCGGTACCCCCCCCCCCCCCCCCCCCCCCCCCCGTATTGGGTCTCTGTGTGTTGGGTCTTCGGTCTCTCTCTTTCTCCTCTGCCCTAGGTGGGTGTCTTTGTGTGATGGATCCATATTTGATGAGGTGGCTTGATGAGGGATCTTGATGCGGTGGCTTGATGCGTTGGCTTGATGACTGGGCTTAATGAGGGGCCTTGATGAAGAACCCTACCTATCCCAACCTATCCCTAACCTATCCCTAACCCAACTTATCCCTAACCTAACCCCACTCTAGCCTAACCCTAACCTATCCCTAACCCCACTCTAGCCTAACCCTAACCTATCCCTATCCCAAACCCAACCTATCCCTAACCCCACTCTAGCCTAACCCAACCTATCCCTAACCCCACTCTAGCCTAACCCAACCTATCCCTAACCCCACTCTAGCCTAACCCAACCTATCCCTAACCCCACTCTAGCCTAACCCAACCTATCCCTAACCCCACTCTAGCCTAACCCAACCTATCCCTAACCCCACTCTAGCCTAACCCCAACCTATCCCTAACCCAACCTATCCCTAAACCTACCTATCCCTAACCCAACCTATCCCTAAACTGACCTATCCCTAACCCAACCTATCCCTAACCTATCCCTAACCCCCCTCTAGCCTAACCCTAACCTATCCCTATCCCAAACCCAACCTATCCCTAACCCCACTCTAGCCTAACCCTAACATATCCCTAACCAACCTATCCCTAACCCCACTCTAGCCTAACCCAACCTATCCCTAACCCCACTCTAGCCTAACCCTAACCTATCCCTAACCTAACCCCAACCTATCCCTAACCTGACCTATCCCTAACCTGACCTATCCCTAACACTAACCTATCCCTAACCCAACCTATCCCTAACCCAACATATCCCTAACCCAACCTATCTCTAACCTGACATATCCCTAACCCTACTCTATCCTAACCCTAACCTATCCCTAACCCCACTCTAGCCTAATCCTAACCTATCCCTAACTCCACTCTAGCCTAACCTATCCCTAACCCCACTCTATCCTAACCCTAACCTATCCCTAACCCCACTCTGTCCTAACCCTAACCTATCCCTAACCCTAACTCCACTCTAGCCTAACCTATCCCTGACCCAACCTATCCCTAACCTAACCTAACCCTACTCTATCCTAACCCTAACCTATCCCTAACCCTACTCTATCCTAACCCTAACCAATCCCTGACCCAACCTATCCCTAACCCCACTGTAGCCTAACCCTAACCTAACCCTAACCAACACCCACTGTCTGGTGATGATTGTTGATAAGACAATAGAAGGTTTCGTTGTGGTGACTGTGCCTCCTTTGGTCAAAAATCCCTGATATAAATTCCTGGTAAATCTGTGATATATTCCTATTGGTCAATGGGCTCTCCAGACTGAACAATAGGCTGGTTTTAGAGGTTATCACGTATTACTAGATAATTACTGCAACTATTAGCAACATATTATAACTCGTTTATCATCAGAATGTGATTTTATCTATTTAAGTGATATATTCTGATAGTCTTTATTTTAGAGGTAGGATACCAAGATTACACTACACTGGTATTTAGAGGTAGGATACCAAGATTATACTACACTGGTATTTAGAGGTAGGATACCAAGATTATACTACACTGGTATTTAGAGGTAGGATACCAAGATTATACTATACTGGTATTTAGAGGTAGGATACCAAGATTATACTACACTGGTATTTAGAGGTAGGATACCAAGATTATACTATAATGGTTTTTAGAGGTAGGATACCAAGATTACACTACACTGGTATTTAGAGGTAGGATACCAAGATTATAATACACTGGTATTTAGAGGTAGGATACCAAGATTATACTATACTGGTATTTAGAGGTAGGATACCAAGATTACACTACACTGGTATTTAGAGGTAGGATACCAAGATTACACTACACTGGTATTTAGAGGTAGGATACCAAGATTATACTACACTGGTATTTAGAGGTAGGATACCAAGATTATACTACACTGGTATTTAGAGGTAGGATACCAAGATTATACTACACTGGTATTTAGAGGTAGGATACCAAGATTATACTACACTGGTATTTAGAGGTAGGATACCAAGATTATACTATTCTACTATTGTTATGATTTGTTAAATGATCAGGTTGACTTACCGCACTTTGGCATGCTGCTGTGGTTACAGACAGACAACCCTGTGACTGAAACAGTTTCCTTGTGTTAATCGGTATTGTTAGTCGTCAACAGTATCTATGTCAAACCCCGGGTTAAGACCGGCAGGAGGCTGCCAGGCCCCATCTGTTCCCCCAGCTGCAGGCGTGGCTGGGGCCGGGATTGGAGAACAGGAGAGACGGGAATAAGGGAGGAGAACCATAAATCCACCGAGTTGGGCGGAGGGAGGGAGGGAGGGATATTAAATGCGTTTCTCAGAGCCGTTAACTTATCGCGCTGTTAAAAAGGTTAATCATTAAATATGTGAAGTAACATGAAGCTGCCGGGACTCTATTTGAAAGTCAGCACGCGGACCCGGTAACAGAAACAGACCCCGCCTCTTGTCTGTATTTTATTCCCACCGGGGTGTCTCCCCTCTTCTCTCTGTTCCCCCCCCGTATCTCAGCTGCTGCTCGCCTGCTGAACAATGTAACCGCATCAACATAACGGGAGTTTGGAAGAGAGAGAGTGTTGGATAGAAAAAACCCGACCGCGGTTTGTTTTCACCTGCTTTTCCTCTGAAGATTGTTCAACAACAACAAACTCTGGATTTGTGTTGGGAATGAAAGTTGGCGGATACTAAATGAAGTAAGTCTGATTGGAGACGGTACTTGGGTTTGTTGTATGATTGAATGGACGAGAGCTTCTCCGTGGAGGCGTTGTGAGTGCGGTACTCGGTTAACGCTTTTGTCAGAAGTGTTTGAGTGAGTGACAACATTGCCGGCTGGTGTTGAGAGCTTGAGGTTGCTGTCATTTATTCCCGGGCAGCGATCTTCTTATGCAGATGAAACAGCGTAACCTATATGTGTTTTATTTTGATGGGTGTGATGAGTGCATCGGTAGGAATATTATATTATTCATTGTATGAAAATGTAAGAGCGTCTGCTAAATGACTAAAACCTAAAAAATAAATAAATAAAATGAACCCCATTGTACGGGAATCAGTTTTGCTACAGTCTCTAGCCTCCCTAACCGAAAAGTGAAATGTTTAATCTATTTCTGGGCCTTATGAGTCGGTGTATGAGAAATATCTTATTGATTATATGAAACCAGTTTGATAATCAGTTTCTTGTAGCCTACAGTCTCTAGTCTGCTCGGCGTCTGGAAGTTGACTTTTTTTTTTTTTTTTTAAACACAAAAACATTGTATTGTCTGTGAATTATCTAGTCACTTTCTAAACATGCAGTGAATGTAAAGTAGCCTACGGTGACTGTGAATATAAAGTAGCCTACGGTGACTGTGAATATAAAGTAGCCTACGGTGACTGTGAATATAAAGTAGCCTACAGTGACTGTGAATATAAAGTAGCCTACAGTGACTGTGAATATAAAGTAGCCTACGGTGACTGTGAATATAAAGTAGCCTACGGTGACCGTGAATATAAAGTAGCCTACAGTGACCGTGAATATAAAGTAGCCTACAGTGACTGTGAATATAAAGTAGCCTACAGTGACCGTGAATATAAAGTAGCCTACAGTGACCGTGAATATAAAGTAGCCTACAGTGACTGTGAATATAAAGTAGCCTACAGTGACCGTGAATATAAAGTAGCCTACAGTGACTGTGAATATAAAGTAGCCTACAGTGACTGTGAATATAAAGTAGCCTACAGTGACCGTGAATATAAAGTAGCCTACAGTGAATATAAAGTAGCCTACTGTGAATATAAAGTAGCCTACAGTGACTGTGAATATAAAGTAGCCTACAGTGACTGTGAATATAAAGTAGCCTACAGTGACTGTGAATATAAAGTAGCCTACAGTGACCGTGAATATAAAGTAGCCTACAGTGAATATAAAGTAGCCTACAGTGAATATAAAGTAGCCTACAGTGAATATAAAGTAGCCTACAGTGAATATAAAGTAGCCTACAGTGAATATAAAGTAGCCTACAGTGACTGTGAATATAAAGTAGCCTACAGTGACTGTGAATATAAAGTAGCCTACAGTGACCGTGAATATAAAGTAGCCTACAGTGAATATAAAGTAGCCTACAGTGAATGTGAAGTAGCCTACAGTGACTGTGAATATAAAGTAGCCTGCAGTGACCGTGAATATAAAGTAGCCTACAGTGAATGTGAAGTAGCCTGCAGTGACCGTGAATATAAAGTAGCCTACAGTGAATGTGAAGTAGCCTAAAGTGACCGTGAATATAAAGTAGCCTACAGTGAATGTAAAGTAGCCCACAGTGAATGTAAAGTAGCCTGCAGTGACTGTGAATATAAAGTAGCCTACAGTGACTGAATATAAAGTATCCTACAGTGAATGTAAAGTAGCCCACAGTGAATGTAAAGTAGCCTGCAGTGACCGTGAATATAAAGTAGCCTGCAGTGACCGTGAATATAAAGTAGCCTACAGTGACTGTGAATATAAAGTAGCCTACAGTGACTGAATATAAAGTACCCTACAGTGAATGTGAAGTAGCCTACAGTGACCGTGAATATAAAGTACCCTACAGTGAATGTGAAGTAGCCTACAGTGACTGTGAATATAAAGTAGGCTACAGTGACCGTGAATATAAAGTAGCCTACAGTGAATGTGAATATAAAGTAGCCTACAGTGAATGTGAAGTAGCCTACAGTGACTGTGAATATAAAGTAGCCTACAGTGACTGTGAATATAAAGTAGCCTGCAGTGACCGTGAATATAAAGTAGCCTACAGTGAATGTAAAGTAGCCTACAGTGAATGTAAAGTAGCCCACAGTGAATGTAAAGTAGCCTGCAGTGACCGTGAATATAAAGTAGCCTACAGTGACTGTGAATATAAAGTAGCCTACAGTGACTGAATATAAAGTAGCCTACAGTGACCGTGAATATAAAGTAGCCTGCAGTGACCGTGAATATAAAGTAGCCTACAGTGACCGTGAATATAAAGTAGCCTACAGTGACTGTGAATATAAAGTAGCCTACAGTGACCGTGAATATAAAGTAGCCTACAGTGAATATAAAGTAGCCTACAGTGAATATAAAGTAGCCTACAGTGACTGAATATAAAGTAGCCTACAGTGACCGTGAATATAAAGTAGCCTGCAGTGACCGTGAATATAAAGTAGCCTACAGTGACCGTGAATATAAAGTAGCCTACAGTGACCGTGAATATAAAGTAGCCTACAGTGAATATAAAGTAGCCTACAGTGAATATAAAGTAGCCTACAGTGAATATAAAGTAGCCTACAGTGAATATAAAGTAGCCTACAGTGACTGAATATAAAGTAGCCTACAGTGACCGTGAATATAAAGTAGCCTGCAGTGACCGTGAATATAAAGTAGCCTACAGTGACCGTGAATATAAAGTAGCCTACAGTGACCGTGAATATAAAGTAGCCTACAGTGACCGTGAATATAAAGTAGCCTGCAGTGACCGTCTTCGACTTACAGGAGCAATTAGGTTTATTAAGTGCCTTGCTCAAGGGCACATCAACAGATTCTTTTTTTTTGGATGGGGGGGGCGAGTTGGGATTCAAACCAGCAACCTTTCAGTTACATGCGCAACTCTCTCTTTAATCCTCTAGGCTATCTGCCACTCTTCAATAGAGGGATTCGTTAATGGTGTGTAGAACAGATAGAGGCGTGTGTGTTTGCGTGTGTGTTTGCGTGTGTGTGTATGTTTGCGTGTGTGTGTTTAGGCGTGTGTGTGTGTTTGCGCGTGTTTTTGTGTGTGTGTGTGTGTTTGCGTGTGTTTGCGTGTGTGTGTGTGTTTGCGTGTTTGCGTGTGTGTGTGTTTGCGTGTGTGTGTTTAGGCGTGTGTGTGTGTGTGTGTGTTTGCGTGTGTGTGTGTTTGCGTGTGATAGTAGCATTGATTTTACTGTCTGCTTCACACCAGCTGTAGGCTAAGAGAGTGTGTCACAAATTGCTCCCTAATCCCTATATAGTGCACTTCTTGTTCTGGCCAAAAGTAGTGCACTAAGCTATGCAGGGCATATGGGTGCCATCTTGGACACAGCCAGAGATAGCGAGTGGGGTGGACAGTCACGGAAATAGATTTGGTGCCATCGGGTTTATCACCCCATTCTATCTTAAACTATGAATTACCATATGCAACACACTGGTTCTAATAGCAGGATGTTTACCCCCTGTATGGTTCACTGGTTCTGATAGCAGGGTGTTTACCTGCTGTATGGTTCACTGGTTCTGATAGCAGGGTGTTTACCCCCTGTATGGTTCACTGGTTCTGATAGCAGGGTGTTTACCCCCTGTATGGTTCACTGGTTCTGATAGCAGGGTGTTTACCCGCTGTATGGTTCACTGGTTCTGATAGCAGGGTGTTTACCCCCTGTATGGTTCACTGGTTCTGATAGCAGGGTGTTTACCCCCTGTATGGTTCACTGGTTCTGATAGCAGGATGTTTACCCCCTGTATGGTTCACTGGTTCTGATAGCAGGATGTTTACCCCCCTGTATGGTTCACTGGTTCTGATAGCAGGGTGTTTACCCCCTGTATGGTTCACTGGTTCTGATAGCAGGGTGTTTACCCCCTGTATGGTTCACTGGTTCTGATAGCAGGATGTTTACCCCCTGTATGGTTCACTGGTTCTGATAGCAGGATGTTTACCCCCTGTATGGTTCACTGGTTCTGATAGCAGGGTGTTTACAACAATGTGTCTGTGTGTTAAATTCATGCTGACATTGAAATGCAATTCCAACGACCCTGTTTGTTCAACATCAGACCTTTTCTCTGTTTCTCTCTCAACTTGCTTCTAGATATTAAAAGGGAGCAGGACTGCTGTCATCAAACACATGTTTTAAACCACCAGGCTTTGTTCTTACTCTGAACATGTGGGTGTGTCACATGACATGGTCAGACGGACCGGACATTACTGGAAACCTTCACCTGATAAAGTATAGTGCACATCAGTCAAATGTCTCTGGTCAGGACAGCTCAGAGATCCATT
>NC_034190.2:86267980-86280480 GCF_002021735.2 Oncorhynchus kisutch
GAGAGAGAGAGAGAGAGAGAGAGAGAGAGAGGAGAGAGAGAGAGAGGAGGAGGTGAGGAGGCAGAGGAGAGAGAGAGAGAGAGAGAGAGAGAAGAGAGGAGAGAGAGATGAGAGAGAGAGAGAGAGAGAGACGAGAGAGAGAGAGAGAGAGAAGAGAGGAGAGAGAGAGAGAGAGAGAGAGAGAGAAGAGAGAGAGAGAGAGAGAGAGAGAGAGAGAGAGAGAGAGAGAGAGAGAGAGAGAGAGAGAGAGAGAGAGAGAGAGAGAGAGAGAGAGAGAGAGAGAGAGAGAGAGAGAGATCTCTCTCTCTGTGGGTGTGGCTTTTATTCATTTCAATAAATATGCTAATCATCTTCCAAAATAACAAATGTGATACAGCCTAGCTGCTGTGGGTGACAGTATCCCCAGTCTGATCATCATGCTTCATTATCATCACACAGGGAAGAAAGATGGATGTGTGAGGATTAATATACAGCATTCTAATTTCCCCATCAGCGGGGAAATGATTCTTCACACATCACATTTCTGTTACAGTCGGATGGGAAATAATACTTCAGCAACAAACATTGTATTCCTGTGACTAGTTATGTTGACAGACATTGTATTCCTGTGACTGTAGTTATGTTGACAGACATTGTATTCCTGTGACAGTAGGTTAGTTATGTTGACAGACATTGTATTCCTGTGACAGTAGGTTAGTTATGTTGACAGACATTGTATTCCTGTGACTGTAGTTTAGTTATGTTGACAGACATTGTATTCCTGTGACTGTAGTTATGTTGACAGACATTGTATTCCTGTGACAGTAGGTTAGTTATGTTGACAGACATTATGTTCCTGTGACAGTAGTTTAGTTATGTTGACAGACATTATGTTCCTGTGACAGTAGTTTAGTTATGTTGACAGACATTATGTTCCTGTGACAGTAGTTTAGTTATCTTGACAGACATTATGTTTCTGTGACAGTAGTTTAGTTATGTTGACAGACATTATGTTCCTGTGACAGTAGTTTAGTTTAGTTTAGTTTTCAAGACTAAAGGCTGGTTTATACAACAGGTGTGTTTGTCAATTTAATCTGGAATGCCAGAGTGTGCTCTGGGTGTTCGTAAATTCAGAGCGTTGTCTGATTGGTTTGTAAATTCAGAGCGTTGTCTGATTGGTTCGTAAATTCAGAGCGTTGTCAGATTGGTTCGTTAATTCAGAGCGTTGTCAGATTGGTTTGTTAATTCAGAGCGTTGTCAGATCTAATGTTAGTTTGCTAGCTAACAGTACACTTTTAACTTGAAATTTAAACGACTTTCTGACTAAATTTGAAATGTGTAATATCTGAAAATGTAGCTAGCTAGACTATCTTACCTGTATAAATGGATGGACGCTTCTCCCTCTCTGTCACTGATGCCATGGTTGCCCTTAGTTTGAAGATGTAATCCAGAGACAAGTGTTTTATACAACAGCCTTCTGTGTGTTTTTGACTCCTTCTGCATATTTGCAATCAAACGCCAGTATCTTCTCCATCTCCTTAGCTATCATACTCTAATTCCACTGATTTTAAAACTCGGTCCTCCAGAAAGTGGAGAGCCACACTTATGCCGTTCTACTATGTGATATCTCAGCATGTCCAGCCCACTCATTATCTCAGCCAATCATGGCTAGCGGGAAGGTTGATGCCTTTTTTCCGTAGCTAAACCAACTAGTCTCGTAATTTAACAATTGTATTCGTATCTACAGATGGCGTTCAAGTTTGTTATTAAGGCACATGAAAGTTCACATGTTCCAGATGGCATTTTAATTTTTTTTAAACTATGTTCAAATGGCTGTGAAGTAGTGATGCGAGACATACGCCTAGTTTCCTGAAACTAGTCATATTTGTGGTTGAAATAAGATCAGTTTTTATAACGCTGATAAAGATAGCACATTTACAGACGGTCCCTAACTGTGGTTGAAATACGATCAGTTTTTATAACGCTGATAAAGATAGCACATTTACAGACGGTCCCTAACTGTGGTTGAAATACGATCAGCTCTTATAATGCTGATAAAGATAGCACATTTACAGACGGTCCCTAACTGTGGTTGAAATACGATCAGCTTTTATAATGCTGATAAAGATAGCACATTTACAGACGGTCCCTAACTGTGGTTGAAATACGATCAGCTTTTATAATGCTGATAAAGATAGCACATTTACAGACGGTCCCTAACTGTGGTTGAAATACGATCAGCTCTTATAATGCTGATAAAGATAGCACATTTACAGACGGTCCCTAACTGTGGTTGAAATACGATCAGCTTTTATAATGCTGATAAAGATAGCACATTTACAGACGGTCCCTAACTGTGGTTGAAATACGATCAGCTTTTATAATGCTGATAAAGATAGCACATTTACAGACGGTCCCTAACTGTGGTTGAAATACGATCAGCTTTTATAATGCTGATAAAGATAGCACATTTACAGACGGTCCCTAACTGAGCGTTCATTCTCTGAAGATGCTGAAAGAAGAAATATGTTCCTGATTCAAAATGTTTAATTTAATGTATCATTCATCTGTAAGAATTGCTTAATTATATTATGTTAAACTATGTGAGAGGTTATAAACTATGTGAGAGGTTATAAACTATGTGAGAGGTTATAAACTATGTGAGAGGTTATAAACTATGTGAGAGGTTATAGACTATGTGAGAGGTTATAAACTATGTGAGAGGTTATAGACTATGTGAGAGGTTATAGACTATGAGAGGTTATAAACTATGTGAGAGGTTATAAACTATGTGAGAGGTTATAGACTATGTGAGATGTTATAGACTATGTGAGAGGTTATAAACTATGTGAGAGGTTATAAACCTACAGTTAATATGATATTAGACTATGTGAGAGGTTATAGACTATGTGAGAGGTTATAGACTATGTGAGAGGTTATAGACTATGTGAGAGGTTATAAACTATGTGAGAGGTTATAAACTATGTGAGAGGTTATAAACCTACAGTTAATATGATATTAGACTATGTGAGAGGTTATAAACTATGTGAGAGGTTATAGACTATGTGAGAGGTTATAGACTATGTGAGAGGTTATAAACTATATGAGAGGTTATAAACTATGTGTGAGGTTATAAACTATGTGAGAGGTTATAGACTATGTGAGAGGTTATAAACTATGTGAGAGGTTATAGACTATGTGCGAGGTTATAAACTATGTGAGAGGTTATAAACTATGTGAGAGGTTATAGACTATGTGCGAGGTTATAAACTATGTGAGAGGTTATAAACTATGTGAGAGGTTATAGACTATGTGAGAGGTTATAGACTATGTGAGGTTATAGACTATGTGAGAGGTTATAGACTATGTGAGAGGTTATAGACTATGTGAGAGGTTATAAACTATGTGAGAGGTTATAAACTATGTGAGAGGTTATAGACTATGTGAGAGGTTATAGACTATGTGAGGTTATAGACTATGTGAGGTTATAGACTATGTGAGAGGTTATAGACTATGTGAGAGGTTATAGACTATGTGAGAGGTTATAGACTATGTGAGAGGTTATAAACTATGTGAGAGGTTATAAACTATGTGAGAGGTTATAGACTATGTGAGAGGTTATAGACTATGTGAGAGGTTAAAGACTGTGAGAGGTTATAAACTGTCAGAGGTTATAAACTATGTGAGAGGTTATAAACCTACAGTTAATATGATATTAGACTATGTGAGAGGTTATAAACTATGTGAGAGGTTATAGACTATGGGAGAGGTTATAGACTATGTGAGAGGTTATAGACTATGTGAGAGGTTATAGACTATGTGAGAGGTTATAGACTATGTGAGAGGTTATAGACTATGTGAGAGGTTATAGACTATGTGAGAGGTTATAAACTATGTGAGAGGTTATAAACTATGTGAGAGGTTATAAACTATGTCAGAGGTTATAAACCTACAGTTAATATGATATTAGACTATGTCAGAGGTTATAGACTATGTGAGAGGTTATAGACTATGTGAGAGGTTATAGACCAACAGTCAGTGTCCAGATTTCAGGCTGCTATTCTATTGTAACCCATTAGAACAGTTACCTTGACAGGCCATTTTGAAGTCCCCATCTCGTGACTGTCTAATTTGTACAGCGCCTCACAATCATCACATCGTAATATAGCCCGGTCAGTCACTGCTGTCATCCTCTTGCACCTCATCACTAAATCTTTCCCAGACTTTCCGGCTGGCCTCTTTATTTTCAACTCTCCATATCACCGTTTTTTCAGAGCGTTGTCAGATTGGTTGGTAAATTCAGAGCGTTGTCAGATTGGTTGGTAAATTCAGAGCGTTGTCAGATTTGTTGGTAAATTCAGAGCGTTGTCAGATTGGTTGGTAAATTCAGAGCGTTGTCAGATTGGTTGGTAAATTCAGAGCGTTGTCAGATTGGTTCGTAAATTCAGAGCGTTGTCTCTCCTATTGAATTGAACTCAGTGGACATTAACTTATTTTCTGTCCCAAGTTCATTTGGGCAATTCCTATTTGGCTACGGTTAGGCCCTAAAACTTAGGCTCTAACGCCACATAAAATATAATGAACGAAAAAACCCTCAGTGTAGCTTTTAGATATGAATTGCACATTTTTGGGGGGATTTTTCAAGCTGTTGTTTTCTCATTTATCCAACACTCACACCATCCTAACGGCAATATTTCATGACCTGAAACCCCCCCGCAACCGCGGATATAACCGAGTCAACCCGCGCGTCACTAACACACTAGGGGCTATTCCTCCGGGATACCACCGGAGTGTCCCAAATGTCCCCCTCTTACCTCTGGTCAAAACTAGTGCCCTATAAAAGGGAATTGGGTCCCATAGGGCTCTGGTCAAAACTAGTGCCCTATAAAAGGGAATTGGGTCCCATAGGGCTCTGGTCAAAACTAGTGCCCTATAAAAGGGAATTGGGTCCCATAGGGCTCTGGTCAAAACTAGTGCCCTAGAAAAGGGAATTGGGTCCCATAGGGCTCTGGTCAAAACTAGTGCCCTAGAAAAGTGAATTGGGTCCCATAGGGCTCTGGTCAAAACTAGTGCCCTATAAAAGGGAATTGGGTCCCATAGGGCTCTGGTCAAAACTAGTGCCCTATAAAAGGGAATTGGGTCCCATAGGGCTCTGGTCAAAACTAGTGCCCTAGAAAAGGGAATTGTGTCCCATAGGGCTCTGGTCAAAACTAGTGCCCTATAAAAGGGAATTGGGTCCCATAGGGCTCTGGTCAAAACTAGTGCCCTAGAAAAGGGAATTGTGTCCCATAGGGCTCTGGTCAAAACTAGTGCCCTATAAAAGGGAATTGGGTCCCATAGGGCTCTGGTCAAAACTAGTGCCCTAGAAAAGGGAATTGGGTCCCATAGGGCTCTGGTCAAAACTAGTGCCCTAGAAAAGTGAATTGGGTCCCATAGGGCTCTGGTCAAAACTAGTGCCCTATAAAAGGGAATTGGGTCCCATAGGGCTCTGGTCAAAACTAGTGCCCTATAAAAGGAAATATTGTGCTATATGGAAGGAAGCTAGACGGTATTCCCCCAGGACAGTTACTGTAGTGTCTGTCACAGTGCAGTGCTAGACGGTATTCCCCCAGGACAGTTACTGTAGTGTCTGTCACAGTGCAGTGCTAGACGGTATTCCCCCAGGACAGTTACTGTAGTGTCTGTCACAGTGCAGTGCTAGACGGTATTCCCCCAGGACAGTTACTGTAGTGTCTGTCACAGTGCAGTGCTAGACGGTATTCCCCCAGGACAGTTACTGTAGTGTCTGTCACAGTGCAGTGCTAGACGGTATTCCCCCAGGACAGTTACTGTAGTGTCTGTCACAGTGCAGTGCTAGACGGTATTCCCCCAGGACAGTTACTGTAGTGTCTGTCACAGTGCAGTGCTAGACGGTATTCCCCCAGGACAGTTACTGTAGTGTCTGTCACAGTGCAGTGCTAGACGGTATTCCCCCAGGACAGTTACTGTAGTGTCTGTCACAGTGCAGTGCTAGACGGTATTCCCCCAGGACAGTTACTGTAGTGTCTGTCACAGTGCAGTGCTAGACGGTATTCCCCCAGGACAGTTACTGTAGTGTCTGTCACAGTGCAGTGCTAGACGGTATTCCCCCAGGACAGTTACTGTAGTGTCTGTCACAGTGCAGTGCTTTGCTAAGAGGATACCTCTCTCTCACACACACACACACACTGCTCTGCATGGATAACCCTTACTTACTGAGGAGAGAGACACGTCTGTCACACATCCTGATGATATCAAATATCTACTCTGGGAAATAACCAGGAAATATGCATGAGCTCTGCAGGAAAGAGAGAGGAGAGGAGGGATGGAGGGGGAGGGAGGCAGAGAGGGGGCAGGAGTGCGGGGGAGGCAGGGGCGTGCAGATTGGGATCAGACAGAAAAAAAGGAGGGAGAGGTGGGAATATAAAAATGAGACACACAGCTAGAGGAAAGAACCAGAGACCCAGGAGAGAGGAGGTTAGTTTATTGACAAGGAGTCTGACTGTTCTGTACACACACACACAGCTACTTTTCTCTCTCTAGGGTGATGAAATATTCAGGAGGTTACTTTACTAATTATTACTTTACTAATCTGTGTTTTGTATCTCACATGTTTTTGTTTCTTTATTCAAACATTCTCTTTCCTCTCATTCCTCTCACCCTCTCATTCCTCTCATTCCTCTCATTCCTCTCAGTCCTCTCATTCCTCTCACCCTCTCATTCCTCTCAGTCCTCTCATTCCTCTCACCCTCTCATTCCTCTCATTCCTCTCAGTCCTCTCATTCCTCTCACCCTCTCATTCCTCTCAGTCCTCTCAGTCCTCTCATTCCTCTCAGTCCTCTCATTCCTCTCACCCTCTCATTCCTCTCAGTCCTCTCATTCCTCTCACCCTCTCATTCCTCTCAGTCCTCTCATTCCTCTCAGTCCTCTCATTCCTCTCACCCTCTCATTCCTCTCAGTCCTCTCATTCCTCTCACCCTCTCATTCCTCTCAGTCCTCTCATTCCTCTCACCCTCTCATTCCTCTCAGTCCTCTCATTCCTCTCAGTCCTCTCATTCCTCTCAGTCCTCTCATTCCTCTCACCCTCTCATTCCTTTCATCCTCAGTCCTCTCATTCCTCTCATCTTCTCAGTCATCTCATTCCTTTCATCCTCTGTCCTCTCATTCCTCTGTCCTCTCACCCTCTCATTCCTCTCACCCTCTCATTCCTCTCATTCCTTTCATCCTCTGTCCTCTCATTCCTCTGTCCTCTCATTCCTTTCATCCTCAGTCCTCTCATTCCTCTCATCTTCTCATTCCTCTCATCTTCTCGTTCCTCTGTCCTCTCATCTTCTCATTCCTCTCACCCTCTCATTCCTTTCATCCTCAGTCCTCTCATTCCTCTCATCTTCTCGTTCCTCTGTCCTCTCAGTCCTCTCATTCCTCTCACCCTCTCATTCCTTTCATCCTCAGTCCTCTCATTCCTCTCATCTTCTCATTCCTCTCATCTTCTCGTTCCTCTGTCCTCTCATCTTCTCATTCCTCTCACCCTCTCATTCCTCTCACCCTCTCATTCCTCTAACCCTCTCATTCCTCTAACCCTCTCATTCCTCTCACCCTCTCATTCCTCTCACCCTCTCATCCCTCTCACCCTCTCATTTCCCCCTTTCTCTTTTCTCTTTGTCTTCTTTTCTCTTCAACTTCCCATTAAATCCCATTCCTCCCACTTCCTCTCCCTCTACACACACCCACACACATACACACACACAGACACACCCACACACACGCTCACACACACACACATACACAAAAACATGCACAAATGCTCGTCGCTGTCGAGCGCACACACATACACACACACAGACAGACACACACACACACACCCACACACACACAGACAAACCCACTCACAGACACACAGACACACACACAGACACACAGACACACACACACACACACAGATACACACACACACACACACACACGCACAGATACACACACACACACACACACACACACACACACCCACCCACACACAGACACACACACACACACACACTATTATATATATATTATATAGGGGTGGCAGGTAGCCTAGTGGTTAGAGTGTAGGGGCGGTAGGTAGCCTAGTGGTTAGAGTGTAGGGGCGGCAGGTAGCCTAGTGGTTAGAGTGTAGGGGCGGTAGGTAGCCTAGTGGTTAGAGTGTAGGGGCGGCAGGTAGCCTAGTGGTTAGAGTGTAGGGGAGGCAGGTAGCCTAGTGGTTAGAGTGTAGGGGTGGCAGGTAGCCTAGTGGTTAGAGTGTAGGGGCGGCAGGTAGCCTAGTGGTTAGAGTGTAGAGGTGGCAGGTAGCCTAGTGGTTAGAGTGTAGAGGGGGCAGGTAGCCTAGTGGTTAGAGTGTAGAGGGGGCAGGTAGCCTAGTGGTTAGAGTGTAGAGGGGGCAGGTAACCTAGTGGTTAGAGTGTAGGGGCGGCAGGTAGCCTAGTGGTTAGAGTGTAGAGGTGGCAGGGTGGCCTAGTGGTTAGAGTGTAGGGGTGGCAGGTAGCCTAGTGGTTAGAGTGTAGGGGCGGCAGGTAGCCTAGTGGTTAGAGTGTAGAGGTGGCAGGGTGGCCTAGTGGTTAGAGTGTAGGGGCGGCAGGTAGCCTAGTGGTTAGAGTGTAGAGGAGGCAGGTAACCTAGTGGTTAGAGTGTAGGGGCGGCAGGTAGCCTAGTGGTTAGAGGGTAGAGGTGGCAGGTAGCCTAGTGGTTAGAGGGTAGAGGTGGCAGGTAGCCTAGTGGTTAGAGTGTAGAGGTGGCAGGTAGCCTAGTGGTTAGAGTGTAGAGGGGGCAGGTAGCCTAGTGGTTAGAGGGTAGAGGTGGCAGGTAGCCTAGTGGTTAGAGTGTAGGGGCGGCAGGTAGCCTAGTGGTTAGAGTGTAGGGGTGGCAGGTAGCCTAGTGGTTAGAGTGTAGGGGCGGCAGGTAGCCTAGTGGTTAGAGTGTAGAGGTGGCAGGGTGGCCTAGTGGTTAGAGTGTAGGGGCGGCAGGTAGCCTAGTGGTTAGAGTGTAGAGGAGGCAGGTAGCCTAGTGGTTAGAGTGTAGAGGGGGCAGGTAGCCTAGTGGTTAGAGTGTAGAGGGGGCAGGTAGCCTAGTGGTTAGAGCGTAGGGGCAGCAGGTAGCCTAGTGGTTAGAGTGTAGGGGCGGCAGGTAGCCTAGTGGTTAGAGTGTAGGGGAGGCAGGTAGCCTAGTGGTTAGAGCGTAGGGGCGGCAGGTAGCCTAGTGGTTAGAGTGTAGGGGAGGCAGGTAGCCTAGTGGTTAGAGCGTAGGGGCGGCAGGTAGCCTAGTGGTTAGAGTGTAGGGGAGGCAGGTAGCCTAGTGGTTAGAGCGTAGGGGCAGCAGGTAGCCTACTGGTTAGAGTGTAGGGGCGGCAGGTAGCCTAGTGGTTAGAGTGTAGGGGGGGCAGGTAGCCTAGTGGTTAGAGTGTAGGGGCGGCAGGTAGCCTAGTGGTTAGAGTGTAGGGGCGGCAGGTAGCCTAGTGGTTAGAGTGTAGAGGGGGCAGGTAGCCTAGTGGTTAGAGTGTAGGGGCGGCAGGTAGCCTAGTGGTTAGAGTGTAGGGGCGGCAGGTAGCCTAGTGGTTAGAGTGTAGAGGGGGCAGGTAGCCTAGTGGTTAGAGTGTAGGGGCGGCAGGTAGCCTAGTGGTTAGAGTGTAGGGGCGGCAGGTAGCCTAGTGGTTAGAGTGTAGGGGCGGCAGGTAGCCTAGTGGTTAGAGTGTAGGGGGGGCAGGTAGCCTAGTGGTTAGAGGGTAGGGGAGGCAGGTAGTCTAGTGGTTAGAGTGTAGGGGCAGCAGGTAGCCTAGTGGTTAGAGTGTAGGGGCGGCAGGTAGCCTAGTGGTTAGAGTGTAGGGGCGGCAGGTAGCCTAGTGGTTAGAGTGTAGAGGTGGCAGGGTGGCCTAGTGGTTAGAGTGTAGAGGGGGCAGGTAGCCTAGTGGTTAGAGTGTAGAGGGGGCAGGTAGCCTAGTGGTTAGAGTGTAGAGGGGGCAGGTAGCCTAGTGGTTAGAGTGTAGAGGGGGCAGGTAGCCTAGTGGTTAGAGTGTAGAGGCAGCAGGTAGCCTAGTGGTTAGAGTGTAGAGGCGGCAGGTAGCCTAGTGGTTAGAGTGTAGGGGCGGCAGGTAGCCTAGTGGTTAGAGTGTAGGGGGGGCAGGTAGCCTAGTGGTTAGAGGGTAGGGGAGGCAGGTAGTCTAGTGGTTAGAGTGTAGGGGCAGCAGGTAGCCTAGTGGTTAGAGTGTAGGGGCGGCAGGTAGCCTAGTGGTTAGAGTGTAGGGGCGGCAGGTAGCCTAGTGGTTAGAGTGTAGGGGTGGCAGGTAGCCTAGTGGTTAGAGTGTAGGGGAGGCAGGTAGCCTAGTGGTTAGAGTGTAGAGGCAGCAGGCAGGTAGCCTAGTGGTTAGAGCGTTGGACTAGTAACCAGAAGGTTGCGAGATCGACTCCCAGAGTTGACAAGTTAAAACCTGTTAAGGCTACCCCCCTACTTTTAATAATGACATATCAGGCAATTTCCGGCCAAACGTTCCCCTAGCGGGATGTATGACCTAGACAGGTTAAAAACCTGTCGTTCTGACTCAAGGCGGTTAACCCACTGTTCCTAGGCCATCATTATAATTAAGAATTTGTTCTTAACTGACTTGCCTAATTAAATAAAGGTTAAATAAATGTTAAAAACATCAAATTCAAATAAAACGGATCCGAATTCTGCGTCCCGAGATGTGTCACTACAGACCCGCGTTCAATCACAGCCGGTCGTCATCGGGAGTCCCATAGGGCGGTGCACTATTGGCTCAGTGTCGTCCGGGTTAGGGGAGGGTTTGGCCGAGGGGGGCCAGTGACTCCTTGTGGCGGGCCGGTCGTCAGGTGAACAGTGTTTCCTCCGACACATTGTTGCGGCTGTCTTCCGGGTTAAGCAGGCGGGTGTTAAGGAGTTTCTGAGGACGCATGTTCCTGCATGTTCCTGCACTCTGCCGATAGCATCAATAAGCTAACCACCTCAGTCACCGGCTTCATTAGGAAATGCATCACCAACATTGTCCCCACGGTGAAGGTTTAATGCTTTCCCCAATCAAAAGCTCTGGATTAATACCGAGGTTGGTGTTAAAATAAAGAACAAGGCTATCACAGACAACCCCGAGGCTACGGCTGAGGACAGGAACAAGGCTATCACAGACAACCCCGAGGCTACGGCTGAGGACAGGAACAAGGCTATCACAGACAATCCCGAGGCTACGGCTGAGGACAGGAACAAGGCTATCACAGACAACCCCGAGGCTACGGCTGAGGACAGGAACAAGGCTATCACAGACAACCCCGAGGCTACGGCTGAGGACAGGAACAAGGCTATCACAGACAACCCCGAGGCTACGGCTGAGGACAGGAACAGGGCTATCATAGACAACCCCGAGGCTACGGCTGAGGACAGGAACAAGGCTATCACAGACAACCCCGAGGCTACGGCTGAGGACAGGAACAAGGCTATCACAGACAACCCCGAGGCTACGGCTGAGGACAGGAACAAGGCTATCACAGACAACCCCGAGGCTACGGCTGAGGACAGGAACAAGGCTATCACAGACAACCCCGAGGCTACGGCTGAGGACAGGAACAAGGCTATCACAGACAACCCCGAGGCTACGGCTGAGGACAGGAACAAGGCTATCACAGACAACCCCGAGGCTACGGCTGAGGACAGGAACAAGCACCAGAAGTCCCTCTACGACCTCAGCAGAGTCATCAAACGAGCAAAAGGGCGGCAGGGTAGCCTAGTGGTTAGAGCGTTGGACTAGTAACCGGAAGGTTACAAGTTCAAACCCCCCGAGCTGACAAGGTACAAATCTGTCGTTCTGCCCCTGAACAGGCAGTTAACCCACTGTTCCTAGGCCGTCATTGAAAATAAGAATTTGTTGTTAACTGACTTGCCTAGTTAAATAGAGGTTAAAAAAATGAAAAGGACAAAATAAGAACAAGGTGGAATCATATTACACAGGCTGCGACGCAGAGGTCAGAGGTTACAGGCCATTACGGATTACAAAATTAAGATCTATGCGTGATCTGCCCAACAATGCCAGACGATCTCAATTCTAAGCACGCTTCGACAAAAACAACACAGAGTGGATGAGTGGCCCCTCTGATCCAGGGGACTGGGTGATCTCACTCCGAGGCCGACGTGAGTAAGGTCTTTAATCAGGTCAACACTCATAAGGCTGCGGGGCCGGGACGGTGTACCAGGGCTCAGACATGTGCAGAACAGCTGGCATATTCTCGGTCATGTTCGACCTCTGCCTTGTCCCAGTCTGTAATCCCCACATGACTCGGGTTGACCACTGTCATTCCTGTTCCCAAGAACTGTAAGGCTTCCTGCCAGAATTACTAACACCCTGTAGTACTCACATCTGTAATCATGAAGTGCTTTGGAAGGCTGGTTATGGCTCACATCAACTCCATCATCCCAGACACCCTAGACCCCCTCTAATAACAGATCCATAGACAATACAATCTCACACTGCC
>NC_034190.2:86285480-86290480 GCF_002021735.2 Oncorhynchus kisutch
CTGGTTGATGGTTCGTTGCAGAGCATAACGGGATTTCTTATAAGTCCCGCTCCTTGAAACGGCAGCTCTACCCTTTAGCTCGGTGTGGATGTTGCCTCTCATCCATGGCTTCTGGTTGGGATATGTATGTACAGTCACTGTGGAGACGACCTAATCGATGCACTTATTGATGAAGCCAGTGACTGATGTGGTGTACTCCTCAATGCCATCGGAAGAATCCCGGAACGTATTCCAGCCTGTGCTAGCAGAACAGTCCAGTAGTTTAGCATCTGTTTCATATGACCACTTCTGTATTGAGCGAGTCACTGGTGCTTCCTGCTTTAGTTTTTGCTTGTAAGAAGGAATCAGGAGGAGAGAATTATGGTCAGATTTGCCAAATGGAGGGCGAGGGAGAGCTTTGTACACATCTCTGTGTATGGAGTAAAGGTGGTCTAGAGTTTTTTTTTCCCCTCTGGTTGCACATTTAACATACTTGTAGAAATGAGGTAAAACAGCTTATCATGAGGTACTCTACCTCAGGCGAGCAAAACCTTGAGACTTCCTTACTATTAGATTTCGTGCACCAGCTGTTACCGACAAATAGACACAGAGCCAGCTAGCTGTACTGTAATACTAGCTGTACTGTTACCCATGCCGTCTTTCAGCCACTACTTGTCTTAGGCGGCTGTTCTATCTGGCCGACTCGGTGAAACATAAGATATTACAGTAGTGAGTATTACAGTAGTGAGTGGAATTCTGACTCTGGTACAAGGAACAACCTAGCCAGACAACACTCCCAGCAGCTACGACCTAGCCAGACAACACTCCCAGCAGCTACGACCTAGACATACAACACTCCCAGCAGCTACGACCTAGCCAGGCAACACTCCCAGCAGCTACGACCTAGCCAGACAACACTCCCAGCAGCTACGACCTAGCCAGACAACACTCCCAGCAGCTACGACCTAGCCAGGCAACACTCCCAGCAGCTACGACCTAGCCAGACAACACTCCCAGCAGCTACGACCTAGCCAGGCAACACTCCCAGCAGCTACGACCTAGCCAGGCAACACTCCCAGCAGCTACGACCTAGCCAGACAACACTCCCAGCAGCTACGACCTAGCCAGGCAACACTCCCAGCAGCTACGACCTAGCCAGACAACACTCCCAGCAGCTACGACCTAGCCAGACAACACTCCCAGCAGCTACGACCTAGCCAGGCAACACTCCCAGCAGCTACGACCTAGCCAGGCAACACTCCCAGCAGCTACGACCTAGCCAGGCAACACTCCCAGCAGCTACGACCTAGCCAGGCAACACTCCCAGCAGCTACGACCTAGCCAGGCAACACTCCCAGCAGCTACGACCTAGCCAGGCAACACTCCCAGCAGCTACGACCTAGCCAGGCAACACTCCCAGCAGCTACGACCTAGCCAGGCAACACTCCCAGCAGCTACGACCTAGCCAGGCAACACTCCCAGCAGCTACGACCTAGCCAGGCAACACTCCCAGCAGCTACGACCTAGCCAGGCAACACTCCCAGCAGCTACGACCTAGCCAGGCAACACTCCCAGCAGCTACGACCTAGCCAGGCAACACTCCCAGCAGCTACGACCTAGCCAGGCAACACTCCCAGCAGCTACGACCTAGCCAGGCAACACTCCCAGCAGCTACGACCTAGCCAGGCAACACTCCCAGCAGCTACGACCTAGCCAGGCAACACTCCCAGCAGCTACGACCTAGCCAGACAACACTCCCAGCAGCTACGACCTAGCCTGGGAGAGGGAGAGACAGGAAGAGGGAAGAAAGCTCCAGAGACTGACAGAAAAGCTGCTGCTGCAACTGTGTGATGTGAAGAGGGATGGCGGGAACTGGGGGGAGGGAGGAAAGAAAGGGGGAGGAAGAGAGATGAAAGGGAAAAGAGGAGTGAAAGATGACAAACACTTTTACAATGAGTTACACCAACCGTTTTACAAACAGATTAAGTGTGCCTTGAATTCTAAATAAATCACAGACAGTGCCACCAGCAAAGCACCCCCACACCATAACACCTCCTCCTCCATGCTTCACGTGTCTCACAAAGACACGGCAGTTGAGACCAAAAATCTCCAATTTGGACCCCAGACAAAAGGACACATTTCCACCGGTTTAATGTCCATTGGTCGTGTTTCTTGGCCCTAACAAGTCTCTTCTTATTATTGGTGTCCTTTAGTAGTGGTTTCTTTGCAGCAATTCGACCATGAAGGCCTGATTCACTCTCTTAACAGTTGATATTGAGATGTCTGTTACTTGAACTCTGTGAAATATTCATTTGGGCTGCAATCTGAGGTGCAGTTAACTCTAATGAACTCCTCCTGTGCAGCAGAGGTAACTCTGGGTCTTTCTTTCCTGTGGTGGTCCTCATGAGAGCCAGTTCCATCTTAGTGCTCAAATGTTTTTTTGCAACTGCACTTGAAGAAACTTTCAAAGTTCTTGAAACATTCCGTATTGACTGACCTTCATGTCTTAAAGTAATGACTGACTGTGGTTTCTCTCTGCTTATTTGAGCTGTTCTTGCCATAATATGGACTTGGTCTTTTACCAAATAGGTCTGTCTTCTGTATACCACCCCTACCTTGTCACAACACAACTGATTGGCTTAAACACATTACGAAGGAAAGAAATTCCACAAATAAACAATGCACACCTGTTCATTAAAATGCATTCCAGGTGACTACCTCATGAAGCTGGTTGAGAGAATGCCAAAATATGTTTTCATTACAGAATGGATTCATGCATACTCTGGCTTCTCCTTACAGAATGGGATCATGTAAACTCTTACACAGCGAGGGCCTTAATTGAAAATGTCACTTTAATCTTAAATAGCGTAGCAAACTGTCTTTTCTAACTAGCGTCAGACCCTTTGAAGGTGAGGAGAGATGCTGGTGTTGGGCAATGAGAGAAAATGTTATATGCATACTGATCATGTTAGGGCAATTCATCTCTTCTTTTTCTTTCTTGGAGAATGTCCCAAATGGCACCCCATTCCCTTCATAGTGCACTACTTTAGACCCTATTCCCTTCATAGTGCACTACTTTAGACCCTATTCCCTTCATAGTGCACTACTGTTGACCAGGGCTCTGGTGAAAGGGAATAGGGTGCATTTTGGGACGAAGCCCCTACTCCTTCATATCCAGAGCCCTGGTCAACAGTAGTGCACTATAAAGAGAATGGGGTGCCTTTTGGGACGAAGCCCCTTCTCTTTCATATCCAGAGCCCTGGTCAACAGTAGTGCACTATAAAGAGAATAGGGTGCCTTTTGGGACGAAGCCCCTTCTCTTTCATATCCAGAGCCCTGGTCAACAGAAGTGCACTATAAAGAGAATAGGGTGCCTTTTGGGACGAAGCCCCTTCTCTTTCATATCCAGAGCCCTGGTCAACAGTAGTGCACTATAAAGAGAATAGGGTGCCTTTTGGGACGAAGCCCCTTCTCTTTCATATCCAGAGCCCCGAGACGTCTGCGCTCGCTGCTGCTGCAACATAAATTACAGATGAACCTCTTCTCCCTCCTCTACTCCATGTTCTCCTCTGAGGTTCTCTGTTTGGTTTTGTGTTTTCAAAGTGAAATGATATTCAACATATTCAATGTATTGAGAGAAACCAGCTTGCAGTATGCAGATGAGTCTCTGTACTTTGAGGAGGGAGGGAGGAGGAGAGAGAAGAGAGACTTTGATGAGGAGGGAGGAGGAGAGAGACTGATGAGGAGGGAGGAGGAGAGAGAAGAGAGAGACGGATGAGGAGGGAGGAGGAGAGAGAAGAGAGAGACTGATAAGGAGGTAGGAGGAGAGAGGAGAGAGACTGATGAGGAGGAGAGAGAAGAGAGAGACTGAAGAGGAGGGAGGAAGGAAGGAAGAAAGAGTAGAGAGACTGAGGAGGAGCGAGGGATGAAGAGAGAGGAGGGAGAATAGAGAGAATTTGAAGAGGAGGGAGGAGGAAGGAGTAGAGAGACTTTGGGGAGGAGGAGAGAGAAGAGAGAGACTGATAAGGAGGTAGGAGGAGAGAGAAGAGAGAGACTGATGAGGAGGGAGGAGGAGAGAGAAGAGAGCGACTGATGAGGAGGAGAGAGGAGAGAGACTGATGAGGAGGGAGGAGGAGAGAGAAGAGAGAGACTGATAAGGAGGTAGGAGGAGGAGGGAATAGAGAGACTTTGGGGAGGAGGGAGTAGAGAGAGACTTTGGGGAGGAGGGAGGAGGAGGAGGGAGTAGAGAGAGACTTTGGGGAGGAGGAGGAGGAGGGAGTAGAGAGACTGGGGAGGAGGAGGGAGTAGAGAGACTTTGGGGAGGAGGAGGAGGGAGTAGAGAGAGACTTTGGGGAGGAGGGAGGAGGAGGAGGGAGTAGAGAGAGACTTTGGGGAGGAGGGAGGAGGAGGAGAGAGTAGAGAGAGTTTGGGGAGGAGGGAGGAGGAGGAGGGAGTAGAGAGAGACTTGAGGGAGGAGGAGGAGGAGGGAGTAGAGAGAGACTTGAGGAGGAGGGAGGAGGAGGAGGAGGGAGATCTATGCAGCAGTAGTACCTGGTTTTGTTTTGTTCTCTAATTTTACAGCAAGAGGAGAAGGTTAAAGAAGTCAGTAGGATTACTACCTGGTCCCAGATCTGTTGCTGCCGTTCTATAAGATAAATGTGATAGTCAGTAGGATTACAGCCTGGTCCCAGATCTGTTGCTGCCGTTCTCTAAGCTAAATGTGACAGTCAGTAGGATTACTACCTGGTCCCAGATCTGTTGCTGCCGTTCTCTAAGCTAAATGTGATAGTCAGTAGGATTACAGCCTGGTCCCAGATCTGTTGCTGCCGTTCTCTAAGCTAAATGTGACAGTCAGTAGGATTACTACCTGGTCCCAGATCTGTTGCTGCCGTTCTCTAAGCTAAATGTGACAGTCAGTAGGATTACAGCCTTTTCCCATATCTGTTGCTGCCGTTCTCTAAGCTAAATGTGACAGTCAGTAGGATTACAGCCTGGTCCCAGATCTGTTGCTGCCGTTCTCT
>NC_034190.2:86292980-86345480 GCF_002021735.2 Oncorhynchus kisutch
AACCTGCTCCAGGGCAGGCTAACTCAGGGCTAACCTTCTCCAGGGCAGGCTAACTCAGGGCTAACCTGCTCCAGGGCAGGCTAACTCAGGGCTAACCTTCTCCAGGGCAGGCTAACTCAGGGCTAACCTGCTCCAGGGCAGGTTAACTCAGGGCTAACCTTCTCCAGGGCAGGCTAACTCAGGGCTAACCTGCTCCAGGGCAGGCTAACTCAGGGCTAATCTTCTCCAGGGCAGGCTAACTCAGGGCTAACCTTCTCCAGGGCAGGCTAACCTTCTCCAGGCCAGGCTAACTCAGGGCTAACCTGCTGCAGTGCAGGCTAACTCAGGGCTAACCTTCTCCAGGGCAGGCTAACTCAGGGCTAACCTTCTCCAGGGCAGGCTAACTCAGGGCTAACCTTCTCCAGGGCAGGCTAACTCAGGGCTAACTCCACTTACCCTTAATGAAATGACTGAACCACGAGTTGAGGACCAATGAAATCCCATTCCCTCTATCTCGCAAAGACAGCGTCGTCATCCCCTTCATTTGAGGAGACGACTCATTTTAAATATGATGGTTTGTGTTCAAAAATAGTAATTCAAAAATATATACACATTCAGGGATTTTCCTGCCGTTGTAGTGCCTGGGTGGGCTGCCTAAGAGTTTGTTTTGTTTTCCAAACAGTGTAAAATAATATTTATTTAATACATTATTCGGGGTGGAAAAACCAGGTTGCCGTCCGTAACCAGGTTGCCGTCCGTAACCAGGTTGCCGTCCGTAACCAGGTTGCCGTCCGTAACCAGGTTGCCGTCCGTAACCAGGTTGCCGTCCGTAACCAGGTTGCCGTCCGTAACCAGGTTGCCGTCCGTAACCAGGTTGCCGTCCGTAACCAGGTTGCCGTCCGTAACCAGGTTGCCGTCCGTAACCAGGTTGCCGTCCGTAACCAGGTTGCCGTCCGTAATCCGGTTGCCGTCCGTAACCAGGTTGCCGTCCGTAACCAGGTTGCCGTCCGTAACCAGGTTGCCGTCCGTAACCAGGTTGCCGTCCGTAACCAGGTTGCCGTCCGTAACCAGGTTGCCGTCCGTAACCAGGTTGCCGTCCGTAACCAGGTTGCCGTCCGTAACCAGGTTGCCGTCCGTAACCAGGTTGCCGTCCGACCTTTTTATGCGAGTAAAGCACATGTCGGATAAAAGATGTAATCGGCAGGCCTGCTGAAAACAGAACATTCTTCTAGAAACGTTTCAAATGTCGACAGAACAAAACGCGCCAGACAAGGTGGGATCTTTTTGTGTCGGTAAAATGAATTAATGTGAGAAATATCAGTGGAAAAGCTTTTTAATGCGCAAATATTGATATAATAACCGTCAGGTGACCGTCGTCGTGCGGTCCTCCCACTACGACTCGTTGGGAAAGCATGCAGTTTATTCAACTACAGATTACAGTAATTAGGATGAACTTCACAGGGTGGTGAAAGTGCACATTGATGCTCCTTTCCAATACACATCGAGGGTTTTATTCTGCTGATGATCGATGCTTGACTTCCGTTTGACAAATAAAAATGATCCATAGTAGGTTATAGTTGTCCTCTAGCCAACAGCACCTCATCATGACAGTACCAGTGGGCTATAGGTGCCCTCGAGCCAACAGCACCTCATCATGTAGTAGGTTATAGGTGTCCTCCAGCCAACAGCACCTCATCATGTAGTAGGCTATAGGTGTCCTCCAGCCAACAGCACCTCATCATGTAGTAGGTTATAGGTGTCCTCTAGCCAACAGCACCTCATCATGACAGTACCAGTGGGCTATAGGTGTCCTCTAGCCAACAGCACCTCATCATGTAGTAGGTTATAGGTGTCCTCCAGCCAACAGCACCTCATCATGACAGTACCAGTGGGCAAACTCGCTATATAAACATGTTTTTTTAGAGAACCTTCAGTAGAGTGTAAAACCCATTTCACTTGGAGTGTTTTATTCGGTACCTGAGAATTTAACCGCAGAAGCGATTTTTTTTTTGCACTACATCATCACACATTCTTTCATCCGCAACAAGTCAATTTGATGGAAACATCTCTGGTGGGAAAATGCAGATTTAAAAATATTTGCAGGGAAATCTGTCGCCAATTGGATGGAAACCTAGATAGTGTCAAATTAAACGAGTAAAACCAGATGTGGCACTGACTCGTCCGTGGATAAATGTTTAGGCATTGTCTCAATGACGAGTTCAGCAGTTACAAGCCTGTTAGAGTTAGCAGCAGGCGGACGAGCAATATCCACCGTCATAGTATAGATGAAGTCTGAGCTGGAATGTGAAGCAAACTGAAGCTGGTTAGCTTTAGAAAACCCAAAGTTAGATCTAGCTTCCTTCGTAGTATATCCTTCACGAGTCCCCCATTCAAGTCAATGATTCCTCTGTTCTATGCATTCTAGCTCTATGCATTTAATCCTATCCAATAGGCAACATCCAGATAACTTTTGAAACACTGGGCCCTGGTTATTTTGGCCCTGGTTATTTTGGCCCTGGCTGTCTTGGGCCCTGGTTCTCTGTGCACCCCTGGCTGTCTGGGCCCTGGTTCTCTGGGCCCTGGTTCTCTGGGCCCTGGTTCTCTGGGCCCTGGTTCTCTGGGCCCTGGCTCTCTGGGCCCTGGCTCTCTGGGACCTGGTTCTCTGGGACCTGGTTCTCTATGTACTGGCTTACCAGACACAGATTAAGACTAAATGGACTAAAAAGCACTTTCAATGGAGATTATCCATTGAGCTTACGTTTTAGTGTAGTGCTGCGTTTAGCCTGTGTCTGGGAAACCAGCCCTATATGTTTTTGTTGTCTGTGTTTGTGTATGACTTTCTGTTGACCGGTTCTGTGAACGCAAACAAAAGGCTTTGTCCTAAAATGGCCCCCTATTGCCTTTACAATGGACCCTTTGGGCCCTGATCAACAGTAGTTCTGTAGAGGGAATAGGGTGCCATTAACACAGTTTATTTCATACATTTGAGTCACTTAGCAGACGCTCTTATCCAGAGCCACTTACTGGAGCAATTACGGTTTAAATGCTTTGCTCAAGGGCACAACGACAATATTTTTCACCTTGATGGAGCTGGGATTTGAACCAGAGACCTTTCGGGTTACTGGCCCAAAGCACTAACCGCTAGGCTGTCTGCCGCCCTAACAACCATTACTCTGTGTTATCTCTCATCTTGTCCTAGGTGCTGTCCTCCAGTCAGACTGGCCCCAAACTAGACAGTCCTGAATGCCTGCCACCCATAGTCCCCAAGGACTGCCCCAGCGCCCGGGTCACCCCCAACACCAATAAGATCCTGCTCCTGGAGGAAGGCGTGGACGCGGTGGGGTCAGAGGTCAGGGCAAGGAGCCTGATCGTGTGCGGGACATTGTTCCAAGGTATCTGTGACAAGAGGAGTCTGGGTAATGTGTCCGAGGTGCTCTATCAGACGTCCAACCCAGTGGACACGCAGTACGTTGCCGCCAACGACCCCCGCGTCTCCACCGTGGGCGTGATCTTGAACCAGAAGGGGGTGGGGCTGATGCTAGTGGGGCGTGGCTACACTAGTAAAGGCCCCAGCGACATCCCACCAATCACAACGCGCCGTCTATCCCCCAGTTCCTCCCCCTCCCGCCAGGCCTTCTCTCAAGACGAAGAACTAGGGAAGCTGGTTGTCGGGAGCTACTCCGAGTACAACAACAACTTCATATCGGCGTTTAACCACAGCGACCACGTCTACTTCCTGTTCTCGCGGAGGGACATGTGGCACAAGAAGGAGTACCGGACCTACGTTTCACGTCTCTGCGCCTGGGACCGGAGCTTCTACTCCTACGTGGAGGTTCCGTTGGAATGTTCCGGCGGTTACAATCTCGCCCAGGGGGCTTCCCCCGCCGAACACCAGGGGCGGCCGGCGCTGTTCGTTGCCATGGCGGCGGGGCAGGCGTCGACGCCCACGGCGACGGGTCGCTCGGCTCTGTGTGTTTATGGGATGTCAGAGCTGGATGCGTCGCTACAGAGGGCCCAGGAGCTGTGTTATACAGAGGGCGGAAGAGGAAGGACAGGACAGGAGGAGGCATACATAGAGTATGAGGTGTCGTCCAAGTGTCTACGCCTGCCCAAGGTAACTAGAGACACACACACACTCACACACACACACACACACACACACACACACACACACACACACACACACACACACACAGGTACACACACACACACACACACACACACACACACACACACACACACACACACACACACACACACACACACACACACACACACACACAGGTACACACACACACACACACAGGTACACACACACACACACACACACAGGTACACACACACACACACACACACAGGTACACACACACACACACACACACAGGTACACACACACACACACACACACAGGTACACACACACACACACAGGTACACACACACAGGTACACACACAGGTACACACACAGGTACACACACAGGTACACACACAGGTACACACACACACACACAGGGTTGACCACTCTTATCCGCAGCAGGCCAGTGTGTATGCTAATCCCCCTGATTGTACCAATAGAAGTATTGATTGGAATAGATGTGTTACTATGCTTGGCTGGAATAAAAGCCTGCAGTCATCCCTGACCTAAACACAGGATACATCTCCTACTACTGAACCTAATGGAGCGGTATAGTAGTGGTATATCAGCGGTATAGTAGGCGTATATCAGCGGTATAGTAGTGGTATATCAGCGGTATAGTAGTGGTATAGTAGCGGTATAGTAGCGGTATAGTAGCGCTATATCAGCGGTATAGTAGGCGTATATCAGCGGTATAGTAGTGGTATATCAGCGGTATAGTAGTGGTATAGTAGCGCTATATCAGCGGTATAGTAGGCGTATATCAGCGGTATAGTAGTGGTATATCAGCGGTATAGTAGTGGTATATCAGTGGTATAGTAGTGGTATAGTAGCGGTATAGTAGTGGTATATCAGCGGTATAGTAGTGGTATATCAGCGGTATAGTAGTGGTATATCAGCGGTATAGTAGTGGTATATCAGCGGTATAGTAGTGTTATATCAGTGGTATAGTAGCGGTATAGTAGTGGTATATCAGCGGTATAGTAGTGGTATATCAGCGGTATAGTAGTGGTATATCAGCGGTATAGTAGTGGTATATCAGTGGTATAGTAGCGGTATAGTAGTGGTATATCAGCGGTATAGTAGTGGTATATCAGCGGTATAGTAGTGGTATATCAGCGGTATAGGTATATCAGCGGTATATCAGCTGTATAGCAGCGGTATAGTAGTGGTATATCAGCAGTATATCAGCAGTATATCAGCGGTAATAGTCTAAGTGGATAGAGGAGACTAGGTAGGTTTAAAACCTATTACTGGTGATCAGAGAGGATGATGGGACCATTACCTAGGTACCTATGAGTGGCCTCTGAGTTGCTTAACTCAGATTAGGGTTAGCTAGCTGTGCCACTGGTGAAAGGATTTCTGGTCTGTCTGTCTCTCTCTCTGTCTCTCTGTCTGTGTCCGTCTCTGTCTGTCTCTATCTCTGTGTCTCTCTGTCTCTATCTCTGTGTCTCTCTGTCTCTATCTCTGTGTCTCTCTGTCTCTGTCTTTGTGTCGGTCTCTGTCTTTCTCTGTGTCTCTCTGTCTCTTTGTGAGTGACAGCTGCCTCTGTGCTGGTGCAGATTAAGTCCAGCTGCTCTCACTGCCTCTAATCCTGAGTGCTTTCAGAACAGGCACACACACACACACACACACACACACACAAACAGAAATGCAGTGATCTCTCAGACCTCCCCCCTCACTATATTGGGGTCAACAGCACCATGTTTTTATAAAGCAGACTAATATTGATATGTTAGATCCATGAACAGTGTTGTATATGCTGGTCCAGTGTAACTATAGCTGTCAGGGTGATGAACAGTGTTGTATATCCTGGTCCAGTGTAACACAGTGTTGTATATCCTGGTCCAGTGTAACACAGTGTTGTATATCCTGGTCCAGTGTAACACAGTGTTGTATATCCTGGTCCAGTGTAACACAGTGTTGTATATCCTGGTCCAGTGTAACACAGTGTTGTATATCCTGGTCCAGTGTAACACAGTGTTGTATATCCTGGTCCAGTGTAACACAGTGTTGTATATCCTGGTCCAGTGTAACACAGTGTTGTATATCCTGGTCCAGTGTAACACAGTGTTGTATATCCTGGTCCAGTATAACTATAGCTGTTAGGGTGATGAACAGTGTTGTATATCCTGGTCCAGTGTAACTATAGCTGTCAGGGTGATGAACAGTGTTGTATATCCTGGTCCAGTGTAACTATAGCTGTCAGGGTGATGAACAGTGTTGTATATCCTGTTCCAGTGTAACACAGTGTTGTATATCCTGGTCCAGTGTAACACAGTGTTGTATATCCTGGTCCAGTGTAACACAGTGTTGTATATCCTGGTCCAGTGTAACACAGTGTTGTATATCCTGGTCCAGTATAACTATAGCTGTCAGGGTGATGAACAGTGTTGTATATCCTGGTCCAGTGTAACTATAGCTGTCAGGGTGATGAACAGTGTTGTATATCCTGGTCCAGTGTAACTATAGCTGTCAGGGTGATGAACAGTGTTGTATATCCTGTTCCAGTGTAACACAGTGTTGTATATCCTGGTCCAGTGTAACACAGTGTTGTATATCCTGGTCCAGTGTAACACAGTGTTGTATATCCTGGTCCAGTGTAACACAGTGTTGTATATCCTGGTCCAGTGTAACACAGTGTTGTATATCCTGGTCCAGTGTAACTATAGCTGTCAGGGTGATGAACAGTGTTGTATATCCTGGTCCAGTGTAACACAGTGTTGTATATCCTGGTCCAGTGTAACTATAGCTGTCAGGGTGATGAACAGTGTTGTATATCCTGGTCCAGTGTAACTATAGCTGTCAGGGTGGTGAACAGTGTTGTATATCCTGGTCCAGTGTAACACAGTGTTGTATATGCTGGTCCAGTGTAACTATAGCTGTCAGGGTGATGAACAGTGTTGTATATCCTGGTCCAGTGTAACTATAGCTGTCAGGGTGATGAACAGTGTTGTATATCCTGGTCCAGTGTAACTATAGCTGTCAAGGTGATGAACAGTGTTGTATATCCTGGTCCAGTGTAACTATAGCTGTCAGGGTGATGAACAGTGTTGTATATCCTGGTCCAGTGTAACTATAGCTGTCAGGGTGATGAACAGTGTTGTATATCCTGGTCCAGTGTAACTATAGCTGTCAGGGTGATGAACAGTGTTGTATATCCTGGTCCAGTGTAACTATAGCTGTCAGGGTGATGAACAGTGTTGTATATCCTGGTCCAGTGTAACACAGTGTTGTATATCCTGGTCCAGTGTAACTATAGCTGTCAGGGTGATGAACAGTGTTGTATATCCTGGTCCAGTGTAACTATAGCTGTCAGGGTGATGAACAGTGTTGTATATCCTGGTCCAGTGTAACACAGTGTTGTATATCCTGGTCCAGTGTAACACAGTGTTGTATATCCTGGTCCAGTGTAACACAGTGTTGTATATCCTGGTCCAGTGTAACACAGTGTTGTATATCCTGGTCCAGTGTAACACAGTGTTGTATATCCTGGTCCAGTGTAACTATAGCTGTCAGGGTGATGAACAGTGTTGTATATCCTGGTCCAGTGTAACACAGTGTTGTATATCCTGGTCCAGTGTAACACAGTGTTGTATATCCTTGTCCAGTGTAACACAGTGTTGTATATCCTGGTCCAGTGTAACTATAGCTGTCAGGGTGATGAACAGTGTTGTATATCCTGTTCCAGTGTAACACAGTGTTGTATATCCTGGTCCAGTGTAACACAGTGTTGTATATCCTGGTCCAGTGTAACACAGTGTTGTATATCCTGGTCCAGTATAACTATAGCTGTCAGGGTGATGAACAGTGTTGTATATCCTGGTCCAGTGTAACACAGTGTTGTATATCCTGGTCCAGTGTAACACAGTGTTGTATATCCTGGTCCAGTGTAACTATAGCTGTCAGGGTGATGAACAGTGTTGTATATCCTGGTCCAGTGTAACTATAGCTGTCAGGGTGATGAACAGTGTTGTATATCCTGGTCCAGTGTAACACAGTGTTGTATATCCTGGTCCAGTGTAACACAGTGTTGTATATCCTGGTCCAGTGTAACTATAGCTGTCAGGGTGGTGAACAGTGTTGTATATCCTGGTCCAGTGTAACTATAGCTGTCAGGGTGGTGAACAGTGTTGTATATCCTGGTCCAGTGTAACTATAGCTGTCAGGGTGATGAACAGTGTTGTATATCCTGGTCCAGTGTAACACAGTGTTGTATATCCTGGTCCAGTGTAACACAGTGTTGTATATCCTGGTCCAGTGTAACACAGTGTTGTATATCCTGGTCCAGTGTAACACAGTGTTGTATATCCTGGTCCAGTGTAACTATAGCTGTCAGGGTGATGAACAGTGTTGTATATCCTGGTCCAGTGTAACACAGTGTTGTATATCCTGATCCAGTGTAACACAGTGTTGTATATCCTGGTCCAGTGTAACACAGTGTTGTATATCCTGGTCCAGTGTAACTATAGCTGTCAGGGTGATGAACAGTGTTGTATATCCTGTTCCAGTGTAACACAGTGTTGTATATCCTGTTCCAGTGTAACACAGTGTTGTATATCCTGGTCCAGTGTAACACAGTGTTGTATATCCTGGTCCAGTGTAACACAGTGTTGTATATCCTGGTCCAGTATAACTATAGCTGTCAGGGTGATGAACAGTGTTGTATATCCTGGTCCAGTGTAACACAGTGTTGTATATCCTGGTCCAGTGTAACACAGTGTTGTATATCCTGGTCCAGTGTAACTATAGCTGTCAGGGTGATGAACAGTGTTGTATATCCTGGTCCAGTGTAACTATAGCTGTCAGGGTGATGAACAGTGTTGTATATCCTGGTCCAGTGTAACACAGTGTTGTATATCCTGGTCCAGTGTAACTATAGCTGTCAGGGTGATGAACAGTGTTGTATATCCTGGTCCAGTGTAACACAGTGTTGTATATCCTGGTCCAGTGTAACTATAGCTGTCAGGATGATGAACAGTGTTGTATATCCTGGTCCAGTATAACTATAGCTGTCAGGGTGATGAACAGTGTTGTATATCCTGGTCCAGTGTAACTATAGCTGTCAGGGTGATGAACAGTGTTGTATATCCTGGTCCAGTGTAACTATAGCTGTCAGGGTGATGAACAGTGTTGTATATCCTGGTCCAGTGTAACTATAGCTGTCAGGGTGATGAACAGTGTTGTATATCCTGGTCCAGTGTAACTATAGCTGTCAGGGTGATGAACAGTGTTGTATATCCTGGTCCAGTGTAACTATAGCTGTCAGGGTGATGAACAGTGTTGTATATCCTGGTCCAGTGTAACTATAGCTGTCAGGGTGATGAACAGTGTTGTATATCCTGGTCCAGTGTAACTATAGCTGTCAGGGTGATGAACAGTGTTGTATATCCTGGTCCAGTGTAACTATAGCTGTCAGGGTGATGAACAGTGTTGTATATCCTGGTCCAGTGTAACTATAGCTGTCAGGGTGATGAACAGTGTTGTATATCCTGGTCCAGTGTAACTATAGCTGTCAGGGTGATGAACAGTGTTGTATATCCTGGTCCAGTGTAACACAGTGTTGTATATGCTGGTCCAGTGTAACTATAGCTGTCAGGGTGATGAACAGTGTTGTATATCCTGGTCCAGTGTAACTATAGCTGTCAGGGTGATGAACAGTGTTGTATATCCTGGTCCAGTGTAACTATAGCTGTCAGGGTGATGAACAGTGTTGTATATCCTGGTCCAGTGTAACTATAGCTGTCAGTGTGATGAACAGTGTTGTATATCCTGGTCCAGTGTAACTATAGTTGTCAGGGTGATGAACAGTGTTGTATATCCTGGTCCAGTGTAACTATAGCTGTCAGGGTGATGAACAGTGTTGTATATCCTGGTCCAGTGTAACTATAGCTGTCAGGGTGATGAACAGTGTTGTATATCCTGTTCCAGTGTAACACAGTGTTGTATATCCTGTTCCAGTGTAACACAGTGTTGTATATCCTGGTCCAGTGTAACACAGTGTTGTATATGCTGGTCCAGTGTAACTATAGCTGTCAGGGTGATGAACAGTGTTGTATATCCTGGTCCAGTGTAGCTATAGCTGTCAGGGTGATGAGCAGTGTTGTATATCCTGGTCCAGTGTAACACAGTGTTGTATGTCCTGGTCCAGTGTAACACAGTGTTGTATATCCTGGTCCAGTGTAACTATAGCTGTCAGGGTGATGAACAGTGTTGTATATCCTGGTCCAGTGTAACTACAGCTGTCAGGGTGATGAACAGTGTTGTATATCCTGGTCCAGTGTAACTATAGCTGTCAGGGTGATGAACAGTGTTGTATATCCTGGTCCAGTGTAACTATAGCTGTCAGGGTGATGAACAGTTTTGTTTATCCTGGTCCAGTGTAACTATAGCTGTCAGGGTGATGAACAGTGTTGTATATCCTGGTCCAGTGTAACTATAGCTGTCAGGGTGATGAACAGTGTTGTATATCCTGGTCCAGTGTAACTATAGCTGTCAGGGTGATGAACAGTGTTGTATATCCTGGTCCAGTGTAACTATAGCTGTCAGGGTGATGAACAGTGTTGTATATCCTGGTCCAGTGTAACTATAGCTGTCAGGGTGATGAACAGTGTTGTATATCCTGGTCCAGTGTAACACAGTCTTGTATATGCTGGTCCAGTGTAACTATAGCTGTCAGGGTGATGAACAGTGTTGTATATCCTGGTCCAGTGTAACTACAGCTGTCAGGGTGATGAACAGTGTTGTATATCCTGGTCCAGTGTAACACAGTGTTGTATATGCTGGTCCAGTGTAACTATAGTTGTCAGGGTGATGAACAGTGTTGTATATGCTGGTCCAGTGTAACTATAGCTGTCAGGGTGATGAACAGTGTTGTATATCCTGGTCCAGTGTAACACAGTGTTGTATATCCTGGTCCAGTGTAACTATAGTTGTCAGGGTGATGAACAGTGTTGTATATGCTGGTCCAGTGTAACTATAGCTGTCAGGGTGATGAACAGTGTTGTATATCCTGGTCCAGTGTAACTAGCTGTCAGGGTGATGAACAGTGTTGTATATCCTGGTCCAGTGTAACTATAGCTGTCAAGGTGATGAACAGTGTTGTATATCCTGGTCCAGTGTAACTATAGCTGTCAGGGTGATGAACAGTGTTGTATATCCTGGTCCAGTGTAACTATAGCTGTCAGGGTGATGAACAGTGTTGTATATCCTGGTCCAGTGTAACTATAGCTGTCAGGGTGATGAACAGTGTTGTATATCCTGGTCCAGTGTAACTATAGCTGTCAGGGTGATGAACAGTGTTGTATATCCTGGTCCAGTGTAACTATAGCTGTCAGGGTGATGAACAGTGTTGTATATCCTGGTCCAGTGTAACACAGTGTTGTATATCCTGGTCCAGTGTAACACAGTGTTGTATATCCTGGTCCAGTGTAACACAGTGTTGTATATCCTGGTCCAGTGTAACACAGTGTTGTATATCCTGGTCCAGTGTAACACAGTGTTGTATATCCTGGTCCAGTGTAACTATAGCTGTCAGGGTGATGAACAGTGTTGTATATCCTGGTCCAGTGTAACACAGTGTTGTATATCCTGGTCCAGTGTAACACAGTGTTGTATATCCTGGTCCAGTGTAACACAGTGTTGTATATCCTGGTCCAGTGTAACTATAGCTGTCAGGGTGATGAACAGTGTTGTATATCCTGTTCCAGTGTAACACAGTGTTGTATATCCTGGTCCAGTGTAACACAGTGTTGTATATCCTGGTCCAGTGTAACACAGTGTTGTATATCCTGGTCCAGTATAACTATAGCTGTCAGGGTGATGAACAGTGTTGTATATCCTGGTCCAGTGTAACACAGTGTTGTATATCCTGGTCCAGTGTAACACAGTGTTGTATATCCTGGTCCAGTGTAACTATAGCTGTCAGGGTGATGAACAGTGTTGTATATCCTGGTCCAGTGTAACTATAGCTGTCAGGGTGATGAACAGTGTTGTATATCCTGGTCCAGTGTAACACAGTGTTGTATATCCTGGTCCAGTGTAACACAGTGTTGTATATCCTGGTCCAGTGTAACTATAGCTGTCAGGGTGGTGAACAGTGTTGTATATCCTGGTCCAGTGTAACTATAGCTGTCAGGGTGGTGAACAGTGTTGTATATCCTGGTCCAGTGTAACTATAGCTGTCAGGGTGATGAACAGTGTTGTATATCCTGGTCCAGTGTAACACAGTGTTGTATATCCTGGTCCAGTGTAACACAGTGTTGTATATCCTGGTCCAGTGTAACACAGTGTTGTATATCCTGGTCCAGTGTAACACAGTGTTGTATATCCTGGTCCAGTGTAACTATAGCTGTCAGGGTGATGAACAGTGTTGTATATCCTGGTCCAGTGTAACACAGTGTTGTATATCCTGATCCAGTGTAACACAGTGTTGTATATCCTGGTCCAGTGTAACACAGTGTTGTATATCCTGGTCCAGTGTAACTATAGCTGTCAGGGTGATGAACAGTGTTGTATATCCTGTTCCAGTGTAACACAGTGTTGTATATCCTGTTCCAGTGTAACACAGTGTTGTATATCCTGGTCCAGTGTAACACAGTGTTGTATATCCGGGTCCAGTGTAACACAGTGTTGTATATCCTGGTCCAGTATAACTATAGCTGTCAGGGTGATGAACAGTGTTGTATATCCTGGTCCAGTGTAACACAGTGTTGTATATCCTGGTCCAGTGTAACACAGTGTTGTATATCCTGGTCCAGTGTAACTATAGCTGTCAGGGTGATGAACAGTGTTGTATATCCTGGTCCAGTGTAACTATAGCTGTCAGGGTGATGAACAGTGTTGTATATCCTGGTCCAGTGTAACACAGTGTTGTATATCCTGGTCCAGTGTAACTATAGCTGTCAGGATGATGAACAGTGTTGTATATCCTGGTCCAGTATAACTATAGCTGTCAGGGTGATGAACAGTGTTGTATATCCTGGTCCAGTGTAACTATAGCTGTCAGGGTGATGAACAGTGTTGTATATCCTGGTCCAGTGTAACTATAGCTGTCAGGGTGATGAACAGTGTTGTATATCCTGGTCCAGTGTAACTATAGCTGTCAGGGTGATGAACAGTGTTGTATATCCTGGTCCAGTGTAACTATAGCTGTCAGGGTGATGAACAGTGTTGTATATCCTGGTCCAGTGTAACTATAGCTGTCAGGGTGATGAACAGTGTTGTATATCCTGGTCCAGTGTAACTATAGCTGTCAGGGTGATGAACAGTGTTGTATATCCTGGTCCAGTGTAACTATAGCTGTCAGGGTGATGAACAGTGTTGTATATCCTGGTCCAGTGTAACTATAGCTGTCAGGGTGATGAACAGTGTTGTATATCCTGGTCCAGTGTAACTATAGCTGTCAGGGTGATGAACAGTGTTGTATATCCTGGTCCAGTGTAACTATAGCTGTCAGGGTGATGAACAGTGTTGTATATCCTGGTCCAGTGTAACTATAGCTGTCAGTGTGATGAACAGTGTTGTATATCCTGGTCCAGTGTAACTATAGTTGTCAGGGTGATGAACAGTGTTGTATATCCTGGTCCAGTGTAACTATAGCTGTCAGGGTGATGAACAGTGTTGTATATCCTGGTCCAGTGTAACTATAGCTGTCAGGGTGATGAACAGTGTTGTATATCCTGTTCCAGTGTAACACAGTGTTGTATATCCTGTTCCAGTGTAACACAGTGTTGTATATCCTGGTCCAGTGTAACACAGTGTTGTATATGCTGGTCCAGTGTAACTATAGCTGTCAGGGTGATGAACAGTGTTGTATATCCTGGTCCAGTGTAGCTATAGCTGTCAGGGTGATGAGCAGTGTTGTATATCCTGGTCCAGTGTAACACAGTGTTGTATGTCCTGGTCCAGTGTAACACAGTGTTGTATATCCTGGTCCAGTGTAACTATAGCTGTCAGGGTGATGAACAGTGTTGTATATCCTGGTCCAGTGTAACTACAGCTGTCAGGGTGATGAACAGTGTTGTATATCCTGGTCCAGTGTAACTATAGCTGTCAGGGTGATGAACAGTGTTGTATATCCTGGTCCAGTGTAACTATAGCTGTCAGGGTGATGAACAGTTTTGTTTATCCTGGTCCAGTGTAACTATAGCTGTCAGGGTGATGAACAGTGTTGTATATCCTGGTCCAGTGTAACTATAGCTGTCAGGGTGATGAACAGTGTTGTATATCCTGGTCCAGTGTAACTATAGCTGTCAGGGTGATGAACAGTGTTGTATATCCTGGTCCAGTGTAACTATAGCTGTCAGGGTGATGAACAGTGTTGTATATCCTGGTCCAGTGTAACTATAGCTGTCAGGGTGATGAACAGTGTTGTATATCCTGGTCCAGTGTAACACAGTGTTGTATATGCTGGTCCAGTGTAACTATAGCTGTCAGGGTGATGAACAGTGTTGTATATCCTGGTCCAGTGTAACTACAGCTGTCAGGGTGATGAACAGTGTTGTATATCCTGGTCCAGTGTAACACAGTGTTGTATATGCTGGTCCAGTGTAACTATAGTTGTCAGGGTGATGAACAGTGTTGTATATGCTGGTCCAGTGTAACTATAGCTGTCAGGGTGATGAACAGTGTTGTATATCCTGGTCCAGTGTAACACAGTGTTGTATATCCTGGTCCAGTGTAACTATAGTTGTCAGGGTGATGAACAGTGTTGTATATGCTGGTCCAGTGTAACTATAGCTGTCAGGGTGATGAACAGTGTTGTATATCCTGGTCCAGTGTAACTATAGCTGTCAGGGTGATGAACAGTGTTGTATATCCTGGTCCAGTGTAACTATAGCTGTCAGGGTGATGAACAGTGTTGTATATCCTGGTCCAGTGTAACACAGTGTTGTATATCCTGGTCCAGTGTAACTATAGCCGTCAGGGTGATGAACAGTGTTGTATATCCTGGTCCAGTATAACTATAGCTGTCAGGGTGATGAACAGTGTTGTATATCCTGGTCCAGTGTAACTATAGCTGTCAGGGTGATGAACAGTGTTGTATATCCTGGTCCAGTGTAACTATAGCTGTCAGGGTGATGAACAGTGTTGTATATGCTGGTCCAGTGTAACTATATCTGTCAGAGTGATAAACAGGGTGAATAAATCCAGTTGAATCCTGCATCTGGCTGAGTTTCCCTGACCCACATCCTGTCCCCTGTCCTTTTACTGTCCACTGGACACATCCTGTCCCCTGTCCTGTTTATGTTTTACTGTCCACTGGACACATCCTGTCCCCTGTCCTGTTTATGTTTTACTGTCCACTGGACACATCCTGTCCCCTGTCCTTTTACTGTCCACTGGACATATCCTGTCCACTGTCCTGTTTATGTTTTACTGTCCACTGGACACATCCTGTCCCCTGTCCTTTTACTGTCCACTGGACACATCCTGTCCCCTGTCCTGTTACTGTTTTACTGTCCACTGGACACATCCTGTCCTGTTTCTGTTTTACTGTCCACTGGACACATCCTGTCCCCTGTCCTTTTACTGTCCACTGGACACATCCTGTCCTGTTACTGTTTTACTGTCCACTGGACACATCCTGTCCCCTGTCCTTTTACTGTCCACTGGACACATCCTGACCCCTGTCCTTTTACTGTCCACTGGACACATCCTGCCCCCTGTCCTTTTACTGTCCACTGGACACATCCTGTCCCCTGTCCTTTTACTGTCCACTGGACACATCCTGTCCACAGTCCTGTTTCTGTTTTCCTGTCCCCTGTCATTTTACTGTCCACGGGACACATCCTGTCCTGTTACTGTTTTACTGTCCACTGGACACATCCTGTCCCCTGTCCTTTTACTTTCCACTGGACACATCCTGTCCTTTTACTGTCCACTGGACACATCCTGTCCTGTTACTGTTTTACTGTCCACTGGACACATCCTGTCCCCTGTCCTTTTACTGACCACTGGACACATCCTGTCCCCTGTCCTTTTACTTTCCACTGGACACATCCTGTCCCCTGTCCTTTTACTGACCACTGGACACATCCCGTCCCCTGTCCTTTTACTGTCCACTGGACACATCCTGGGCCCTGTCCTTTTACTGTCCACTGGACACATCCTGTCCCCTGTCCTGTTTCTGTTTTACTGTCCACTGGACACATCCTGTCCCCTGTCCTGTTTCTGTTTTACTGTCCACTGGACACATCCTGTCCCCTGTCCTGTTTCTGTTTTACTGTCCACTGGACACATCCTGTCCCCTGTCCTGTTTCTGTTTTACTGTCCACTGGACACATCCTGTCCCCTGTCCTTTTACTGTCCACTGGACACATCCTGTCCCCTGTCCTGTTTATGTTTTACTGTCCACTGGACACATCCTGTCCCCTGTCCTTTTACTGTCCACTGGACACATCCTGTCCCCTGTCCTGTTACTGTTTTACTGTCCACTGGACACATCCTGTCCCCTGTCCTTTTACTGTTTTAATGTCCACTGGACACATCCTGTCCCCTGTCCTTTTATACTGTCCACTGGACACATCCTGTCCCCTGTCCTTTTATACTGTCCATACTGTCCCAACTAAGAACACTTTCTGGGAGGGTTTTAGGTGTTCTGAGCGGCTTCACTTCGGTGCACAATGTATGTTTAAAAAAAATTATAAAAACATACAACGAGGAGGAAGACTACAGCTTTACATGGTAACGTTAGTATGCTCATCCTGACGAATTAAAAACTAAGAGAGAAATCAAATCATCTCTGCCTTTTTCTGTCCAACTCCTTTCTACCTCAAATGGGTCATTCTGGAAGATTTTCCTTGTTACGTACGTACGGACAGCTGATCCAAAACAACACCCTGATCCACTGACGGACCAGTGATGTCTAGGGATGTGGATCGTTCCCTTTCACGATGATTGGATACGTATCTAGACACGTGCTTCGATACTATACAGGAACCGGTTTGATTAGGGAATGAATCGGTGCATTTCGGGTTCGATGCGATACTATGCTCTGACATTTGTTGCATAAACAAATTAATTGTCCGTTCTAAATCTACTGCTGATGGAGCTCATGACGCTGTGGGCGGCTCTGAGCTGACCGTGTGTGTGTGTGTGTGTGTGTGTGTGTGTGTGTGTGTGTGTGTGTGTGTGTGTGTGTGTGTGTGTGTGTGTGTGTGTGTGTGTGTGTGTGTGTGTGTGTGTGAGTGACATACACTGCCTTCAGAAAGTATTCACACCCCGTTATTGTTACAGCCTGAATTTAAAACGGATTAAATTGAGATGTGTCACTGGCCTACATACAATACCCCATGATGCCAAAGTGGAATGATGTTTTGGGGGAAATTTTTACTCATAAAAAAATGAAAAGCATATGTCTTCAGTCAGTAAGTATTCAACACCTTTGTTATGACAAGCCTAACATAAGTTCAGGAGGAAACATTTGCTTAAGTCACATTTAATTTTTACCTTTATTTAACCAGGCAAGTCAGTTAAGAACAAATTCTTATTTTCAATGACGGCCTAGGAACAGTGGATTAACTGCCTGTTCAGGGGCAGAACGACAGATTTGTACCTTGTCAGCTCGGGGGTTTGAACTCACAACCTTCCGGTTACTAGTCCAACGCTCTAACCACTAGGCTACCCTGCCGCCCCAACATAATAAGTTGCATGGACTCACTGTGTGTAACAACAGTGTTTAATGTGATTTTTGAATGACTACCTCATCTCTGTACCCCACACATACAATTATCTGTAAGGTCCCTCAGTCGAAGCCGTGATTTTCAAACACAGATTCATCCACAAAGACCAGGGAGGTTTTCCAATGCCTCTCAAAGGGCAGCTATTGATAGATGGGTAAAAATAAAAACAGCAGACATTGAATATCCCTTTGAGCATGGTGACGTTATTCATTACACTTTGGATGATGGTATCAATACACCCAGTCACTACAAATATACAGGCGTCCTTCCTAACTCAGTTGCCGGAGAGGAAGGAAACTGCTCAGTTTATTGGTTGTGATAGGGGAAAACTGAGGATGGATCAACAACATTGTAGTTACTCCACAATACTAACCTACATGACCGAGTTAAAAGAAGGAAGCCTGTACAGAATACAAATATTCCAAAACATGAATCCTGTTTTGCAATAAGGTACTAAAATCAACCTGCAAAAATTGTTGCAAAGAAATTAAGTTCATGTCCTGAATACAAAGCGTTATGTTGGGGGCAAATGCAACACATCACTAAGTACCACTCTTCATATTTTCAAGCATGTTGGTGGCTGCATCATGTTATGGGTATGCTTGTCAACTACAAGGACTAGGGAGTTTTTTTTTAAAGATACAAATGAACAGAATAGAGCTAAGCACAGGAAAGATCCTAGAGGAATACCTGGTTCAGTCTGCTTTCCATATAACTGGAGCTCACCATATAACTGGACATATAACTGGAGCTCACCATATAACTGGACATATAACTAGAGCTCACCATATAACTGGACATATAACTGGAGCTCACCATATAACTAGAGCTCACCATATAACTGGACATATAACTAGAGCTCACCATGTAACTAGAGCTCACCATGTAACTAGAGCTCACCATGTAACTAGAGCTCACCATGTAACTAGAGCTCACCATATAACTGGACATATAACTAGAGCTCATCATATAACTGGAGCTCACCATATAACTGGAGCTCACCATATAACTGGAGCTCACCATATAACTGGACATATAACTAGAGCTCACCATATAACTGGAGCTCACCATATAACTGGAGCTCACCATATAACTGGAGCTCACCATATAACTGGAGCTCACCATATAACTGGAGCTCACCATATAACTGGAGCTCACCATATAACTGGAGCTCACCATATAACTGGAGCTCACCATATAACTGGAGCTCACCATATAACTAGAGCTCACCATATAACTAGAGCTCACCATATAACTGGACATATAACTGGAGCTCACCATATAACTGGACATATAACTAGAGCTCACCATGTAACTAGAGCTCACCATGTAACTAGAGCTCACCATGTAACTAGAGCTCACCATGTAACTAGAGCTCACCATATAACTAGAGCTCACCATGTAACTAGAGCTCACCATGTAACTAGAGCTCACCATATAACTAGAGCTCATCATATAACTGGACATATAACTAGAGCTCACCATATAACTGGAGCTCACCATATAACTGGACATATAACTAGAGCTCACCATGTAACTAGAGCTCACCATGTAACTGGAGCTCACCATATAACTGGAGCTCACCATATAACTGGACATATAACTAGAGCTCACCATATAACTGGACATATAACTGGAGCTCACCATATAACTAGAGCTCACCATATAACTGGACATATAACTGGAGCTCACCATATAACTAGAGCTCACCATATAACTGGACATATAACTGGAGCTCACCATGTAACTGGAGCTCACCATGTAACTGGAGCTCACCATGTAACTGGAGCTCACCATGTAACTGGAGCTCACCATATAACTAGAGCTCACCATATTTATTTATTTTTTATTTATTTTACCTTTATTTAACCAGGTAGGCAAGTTGAGAACAAGTTCTCATTTACAATTGCGACCTGGCCAAGATAAAGCAAAGCAGTTCGACAAGATAAAACGACACAGAGTTACACATGGAGTAAAAACAAACATACAGTCAATAATGCAGTATAAACAAGTCTATATACAATGTGAGCAAATGAGGTGAGAAGGGAGGTAAAGGCAAAAAAGGCCATGATGGCAAAGTAAATACAATATAGCAAGTAAAATACTGGAATGGTAGTTTTGCAATGGAAGAATGTGCAAAGTAGAAATAAAAAATAATTGGGTGCAAAGGAGCAAAATAAATAAATAAATTAAAATGAAATACAGTTGGGAAAGCGGTAGTTGTTTGGGCTAAATTATAGGTGGGCTATGTACAGGTGCAGTAATCTGTGAGCTGCTCTGACAGTTGGTGCTTAAAGCTAGTGAGGGAGATAAGTGTTTCCAGTTTCAGAGATTTTTGTAGTTCGTTCCAGTCATTGGCAGCAGAGAACTGGAAGGAGAGGCGGCCAAAGAAAGAATTGGTTTTGGGGGTGACTAGAGAGATATACCTGCTGGAGCGTGTGCTACAGGTGGGAGATCCTATGGTGACCAGCGAGCTGAGATAAGGGGGGACTTTACCTAGCAGGGTCTTGTAGATGACATGGAGCCAGTGGGTTTGGCGACGAGTATGAAGCGAGGGCCAGCCAACGAGAGCGTACAGGTCGCAATGGTGGGTAGTATATGGGGCTTTGGTGATAAAACGGATTGCACTGTGATAGACTGCATCCAATTTGTTGAGTAGGGTATTGGAGGCTATTTTGTAAATGACATCGCCAAAGTCGAGGATTGGTAGGATGGTCAGTTTTACAAGGGTATGTTTGGCAGCATGAGTGAAGGATGCTTTGTTGCGAAATAGGAAGCCAATTCTAGATTTAACTTTGGATTGGAGATGTTTGATATGGGTCTGGAAGGAGAGTTTACAGTCTAACCAGACACCTAAGTATTTGTAGTTGTCCACGTATTCTAAGTCAGAGCCGTCCAGAGTAGTGATGTTGGACAGGCGGGTAGGTGCAGGTAGCGATCGGTTGAAGAGCATGCATTTAGTTTTACTTGTATTTAAGAGCAATTGGAGGCCACGGAAGGAGAGTTGTATGGCATTGAAGCTTGCCTGGAGGGTTGTTAACACAGTGTCCAAAGAAGGGCCGGAAGTATACAGAATGGTGTCGTCTGCGTAGAGGTGGATCAGGGACTCACCAGCAGCAAGAGCGACCTCATCGATGTATACAGAGAAGAGAGTCGGTCCAAGAATTGAACCCTGTGGCACCCCCATAGAGACTGCCAGAGGTCCGGACAGCAGACCCTCCGATTTGACACACTGAACTCTATCAGAGAAGTAGTTGGTGAACCAGGCGAGGCAATCATTTGAGAAACCAAGGCTGTCGAGTCTGCCGATGAGGATATGGTGATTGACAGAGTCGAAAGCCTTGGCCAGATCAATGAATACGGCTGCACAGTAATGTTTCTTATCGATGGCGGTTAAGATATTGTTTAGGACCTTGAGCGTGGCTGAGGTGCACCCATGACCAGCTCTGAAACCGGATTGCATAGCAGAGAAGGTATGGTGAGATTCGAAATGGTCGGTAATCTGTTTGTTGACTTGGCTTTCGAAGACCTTAGAAAGGCACGGTAGGATAGATATAGGTCTGTAGCAGTTTGGGTCAAGAGTGTCCCCCCCTTTGAAGAGGGGGATGACCGCAGCTGCTTTCCAATCTTTGGGAATCTCAGACGACACGAAAGAGAGGTTGAACAGGCTAGTAATAGGGGTGGCAACAATTTCGGCAGATAATTTTAGAAAGAAAGGGTCCAGATTGTCTATCCCGGCTGATTTGTAGGGGTCCAGATTTTGCAGCTCTTTCAGAACATCAGCTGAATGGATTTGGGAGAAGGAGAAATGGGGAAGGCTTGGGCGAGTTGCTGTTGGGGGTGCAGTGCTGTTGTCCGGGGTAGGAGTAGCCAGGTGGAAAGCATGGCCAGCCGTAGAAAAATGCTTATTGAAATTCTCAATTATGGTGGATTTATCAGTGGTGACAGTGTTTCCTATCTTCAGTGCAGTGGGCAGCTGGGAGGAGGTGTTCTTATTCTCCATGGACTTTACAGTGTCCCAGAACTTTTTTGAGTTAGTGTTGCAGGAAGCAAATTTCTGCTTGAAAAAGCTAGCCTTGGCTTTTCTAACTGCCTGTGTATAATGATTTCTAGCTTCCCTGAACAGCTGCATATCACGGGGGCTGTTCGATGCTAATGCAGAACGCCATAGGATGTTTTTGTGTTGGTTAAGGGCAGTCAGGTCTGGGGAGAACCAAGGGCTATATCTGTTCCTGGTTCTAAATTTCTTAAATGGGGCATGTTTATTTAAGATGGTTAGGAAGGCATTTTTAAAAAATATCCAGGCATCCTCTACTGACGGGATGAGATCAATATCCTTCCAGGATACCCCGGCCAGGTCGATTAGAAAGGCCTGCTCGCAGAAGTGTTTCAGGGAGCGTTTTACAGTGATGAGTGGAGGTCGTTTGACCGCTGACCCATTACGGATGCAGGCAATGAGGCAGTGATCGCTGAGATCTTGGTTGAAGACAGCAGAGGTGTATTTAGAGGGGAAGTTGGTTAGGATGATATCTATGAGGGTGCCTGTGTTTAAGGTTTTGGGGAGGTACCTGGTAGGTTCATTGATTATTTGTGTGAGATTGAGGGCATCAAGTTTAGATTGTAGGATGGCTGGGGTGTTAAGCATGTTCCAGTTTAGGTCGCCTAGCAGCACGAACTCTGAAGATAGATGGGGGGCAATCAGTTCACATATGGTGTCCAGAGCACAGCTGGGGGCAGAGGGTGGTCTATAGCAGGCGGCAACGGTGAGAGACTTGTTTTTAGAGAGGTGGATTTTTAAAAGTAGAAGTTCAAATTGTTTGGGTACAGACCTGGATAGTAGGACAGAACTCTGCAGGCTATCTTTGCAGTAGATTGCAACACCGCCCCCTTTGGCAGTTCTATCTTGTCTGAAAATGTTGTAGTTTGGAATTAAAATGTCTGAGTTTTTGGTGGTCTTCCTAAGCCAGGATTCAGACACAGCTAGAACATCCGGGTTGGCAGAGTGTGCTAAAGCAGTGAATAGAACAAACTTAGGGAGGAGGCTTCTAATGTTAACATGCATGAAACCAAGGCTATTACGGTTACAGAAGTCGTCAAAAGAGAGCGCCTGGGGAATAGGAGTGGAGCTAGGCACTGCGGGGCCTGGATTCACCTCTACATCGCCAGAGGAACATAGGAGGAGTAGAATAAGGGTACGGCTAAAAGCTATGAGAATTGGTCGTCTAGAACGTCTGGAACATAGAGTAAAAGGAGGTTTCTGGGGGCGAAAAAATAGCATCAAGGTATAATGTACAGACAAATGTATGGTAGGATGTGAATACAGTGGAGGTAAACCTAGGTATTGAGTGATGAAGAGAGAGATATTGTCTCTAGAAACATCGTTGAAACCAGGAGATGTCATTGCATGTGTGGGTGGTGGAACTAATAGGTTGGATAAGGTATAGTGAGCAGGACTAGAGGCTCTACAGTGAAATAAGCCAATAAACACTAACCAGAACAGAAATGGACAAGACATATTGACATTAAGGAGAGGCATGCTTAGTCGAGTGATCAAAAGGGTCCAGTGAGTGGAGAGGTTGGTTGGGGGTCACAGTGATTTAGACAGCTAGCCAGGGCATCGGTAGCAAGCTAGCATAGGATGGAGGTCTGTTGTTAGCCACCTCCTGCGCTCCGTCAGTAGATTAGTGGGGTTCCGTGTGGTAGAGGGGATCAATCCAAATCACACAACAACAACAAAAATAAAAACAATAGATATAGTTATAGAGGCCCAAGAAGAAAACATAATAATAATAAAAATAAATAAATTGTCCGATTGTCTATTCAGATAGCAGCCGGTAAGACAGCTAACGGTTAGCAGGCCGCAGATGGGCGTTCAGGTAACGTCGCGACGGAGGAGCCAGCCGAATAACTCCTTCGGGTAGATAACGTCGGCAGTCCAGTTGTGAAGGCCCGGTGGGGCTCCGCGAAGGCAGTAAAACGGGTCCGGATAGGTGACTGCAGCCCAGGTGCGATTGATGGAACTCAGGAGTGATTGACGGAGCTTGCTAGCTCCGGAACAATTGATGTTTGCTCCGGAATCGACGAAGGCCGATAGTCACACGGATAGCAGCTAGCTAGCTGTGAGATCCGGGCATGAATGTCCAGAGAGCAGTCGAAATCCAGGGACATGGAGAGAAAAATTGGTCCGGTATGCTCCGCTCCGAGCCGCGCTGCGCCGTACAGAACTAGCGATAGATTTTCGAGCTAAAGGATAGCTGATGACCACAAACCGTGGTTAGCTGAATACTAACGATTTGCCAGTAAAGGAGCTAACTAGCTTCTGAACTAGCTTCTGAATTAGCTTCTGGCTAGTTTCAGGCTAGCTTCTTGGAGTTTCTGGCTAGCTTCTTGGAGGATTACAGATCTGAGGTAAATAATACTTTTTTATAAATATAAATTGGTGAGGCGGGTTGCAGAAGAGTGTTTTGAAGATGAGTTGATGGAAAATAAAAATAAAATGTATGTGAAAAAGTTGTAAATATATATATATACAGGACACGACAAGACGAGGACAAAAGACGTCTGAACTGCTATGCCACCTTGGAGATGATATAACTAGAGCTCACCATATAACTAGAGCTCACCATATAACTGGACATATAACTGGAGCTCACCATATAACTGGAGCTCACCATATAACTGGAGCTCACCATATAACTGGAGCTCACCATATAACTAGAGCTCACCATTTAACTGGAGCTCACCATATAACTAGAGCTCACCATATAACTGGAGCTCACCATATAACTAGAGCTCACCATTTAACTGGAGCTCACCATATAACTAGAGCTCACCATGTAACTAGAGCTCACCATGTAACTAGAGCTCACCATGTAACTAGAGCTCACCATGTAACTAGAGCTCACCATGTAACTAGAGCTCACCATGTAACTAGAGCTCACCATGTAACTAGAGCTCACCATGTAACTAGAGCTCACCATGTAACTAGAGCTCACCATGTAACTAGAGCTCACCATATAACTAGAGCTCACCATATAACTAGAGCTCACCATGTAACTGGAGCTCACCATATAACTGGACATATAACTAGAGCTCACCATATAACTGCAATGATGACTGAGACAGTTTAGAACAGCAGGAAAAGTCTAAACGGAATCCTTGGGATGTCCCAACTCTGACGTCACCCCATTGAAGTTGAAATGTAAAACGGTTAAGGTAAGGGTTAGGGTAAGAGTAGGGGATAAGGTTAGGGTAGGGGATAAGGTAGGGTAGGTAAGGGTTAAGTTTAGGGTAGGAGTAGGGGTTAGGGTAGGTAAGGATTAAAGTTAGGTTTAAGGTAGGGGATACAGTTTAGGGTAGGGGATAAGGTTTAGGGTAGGTTAAGGTTAGGGTTTAGGGTAGGGGATAAGGTTTAGGGTAGGTAAGGGTTAAGTAGGCTGAAACACTGTTATACTGCATAACAAGTAGGTAAAAAACACTGTTATACTGCGTAACAAGTAGGCTAAACACTTATACTGCATAACAAGTAGGCTAAACACTTATACTGCATAACAAGTAGGCTAAACACTGTTATACTGCGTAACAAGTAGGTTAAACACTTATACTGCATAACAAGTAGGCTAAACACTGTTATACTGCATAACAAGTAGACTAAACACTGTTATACTGCATAACAAGTAGGCTGAAACAGTGCTACCACACAAGAATAAGAACTTATTGTAATGTTGTCTCCGGCTGAAGTGGCTTTTTCTATATTACAATCAATCAACCAATCACCTCTGACCCTTCTTTTCTCTAGGATTCGTTAAAGGAGTACCCATGTGGAGGGGAACACACCCCCAGCCCCATCGCCTCTGCGGTTCCCCTGTCAGCCACCCCCTCTCTGACCAGGGAAACCCAGCTCACCGCTGTCACCACCGCTACCGAGGCCGGCCACACCATCGCCCTGCTGGGGGACAAGAAGGGCTGGCTGCATAAGGTAGGCTATACGCACGGGAGTAAGGTAGGCTATACGCACGGGCGTAAGGTAGGCTATACACACGGGCGTAAGGTAGGCTATACGCACGGGAGTAAGGTAGGCTATACACACGGGCGTAAGGTAGGCTATACGCACGGGCGTAAGGTTGGCTATATGCACGGTAGGCTATACGCACGGGAGTAAGGTAGGCTATATGCACGGAGGTAAGGTAGGCTATACGCACGGGCGTAAGGTAGGCTATACGCACGGGAGTAAGGTAGGCTATACGCACGGAGGTAAGGTAGGCTATACGCACGGGCGTAAGGTTGGCTATATGCACGGTAGGCTATACGCACGGTAGGCTATACGCACGGAGGTAAGGTAGGCTATACGCACGGGCGTAAGGTTGGCTATATGCACGGTAGGCTATATACACGGTAGGCTATACGCACGGAGGTAAGGTAGGCTATACGCACGGAGGTAAGGTAGGCTATATGCACGGTAGGCTATACGCACGGAGGTAAGGTAGGCTATACGCACGGGAGTAAGGTTGGCTATATGCACGGTAGGCTATACGCACGGTTGGCTATACGCACGGGCACCGTCGCTCTGCTGGGGGACAAGGAGGGATGGCTGCATGAACCCTGTACCCACAGCTAGACAGCTAGACAGCTAGACAGCTAGACAGCTAGACAGCTAGACAGACAGACAGACAGACAGACAGACAGCTAGACAGCTAGACAGCTAGACGGACAGACGGACAGACGGACGGACGGACGGACGGACGGTCATTAACATGAAACATGTTGCTAATGTTAATTATGGATGAAACCAGCTCCATGTTGCCGAGAGCTGACTGCTGTTCCTCATCTTAAATACCCTCCCCTCCTTAACACACTAAAAAGACACGAGACACTCCCTAAATCGCACACACACACACACACGCACAAGCACACACATTAACAAGACATTCCCTAATCACACACACACACTGTGATAGGAGTAACCACAGAGACACAAGAACACTCAAAGGAATAGTTAATATTTTTGACTTTGTTAAATATCGATGATATGGGATAGCAATATATGCTGTGAACAGTTTTTTTTAACGTTTCGTCTTTATAGTAAGTTTGTTGTGGAAATCTGCAGAGCTCAACTACAAAACCCACAATGAAATGCTCTCTCTGTCTCTCTATCTATCTATCTATCTATCTATCTATCTATCTATCTATCTATCTATCTATCTATCTATCTAGAAAAGCTACAAACAATACCAAAGTCCACATCAGCTAGCTATTTGAAAAATTCTTAAAACTATAAATTTAGGAGTTTAAATGTACCACGAGAAGACAATGGAGAAAAAAAGACCCTGGTTTTATACTGGCAGCAGGAATTGTGAAACACGAAAACACTGCTAAACCTTGGGACCTGGATAGGGTATGGTGATATGGCCTGGGTCTAGCCTGGGTCTGCTAAACCTTGGGACCTGGATAGGGTATGGTGATATAGCCCAGGTCTAGTACCCTGTTAAACCTTGGGACCTGGATAGGGTATGGTGAAATGGCCTGGGTCTAGCCTGGGTCTGCTAAACCTTGGGACCTGGATAGGGTATGGTGATATAGCCTGGGTCTAGTACCCTGTTAAACATTGGGACCTGGATAGGGTATGAGGATATAGCCCAGGTCTAGTACCCTGTTAAACCTTGGGACCTGGATAGGGTATGGTGAAATGGCCTGGGTCTAGCCTGGGTCTGCTAAACCTTGGGACCTGGATAGGGTATGGTGATATAGCCTGGGTCTAGTACCCTGTTAAACATTGGGACCTGGATAGGGTATGAGGATATAGCCCAGGTCTAGTACCCTGTTAAACCTTGGGACCTGGATAGGGTATGGTGATATAGCCTGGGTCTAGCCTGGGTCTGCTAAACCTTGGGACCTGGATAGGGTATGGCGATATGGCCTGGGTCTAGTAACCTGTTAAACCTTGGGACCTGGATAGGGTATGGTGATATAGCCTGGGTCTAGTACCCTGTTAAACCTTGGGACCTGGATAGGGTATGGTGATATAGCCTGGGTCTAGTACCCTGTTAAACCTTGGGACCTGGATAGGGTATGGTGATATAGCCTGGGTCTAGTACCCTGTTAAGGGAGTCTAACCTGTACCAACATCAGCCCGTTGATAAGGTTGAGAATAAATAGTTAATCTGATGCTTCTCTCTTCAGTACAGTTTTCAGTTGGCTCTCTCTCATTCAACTGACGAGGTTACTCTTGTACAATTCTAAATAGCCAACATACTAAAACATCTATTGATAAAAAAAGGGTTTTAATTATCATTTTATCTCATGTTCATCATTCTTATTTTAAGGTCCTTACAAACGGTCTGTTCCAGGTACGTAGGAGTAAAAAAAATAAGAATCCTGGAAGAGATGGAGTCTGGGAAAAAAATGATATATATATATATATTTTAAATGAGGCTTGAATGGTGAAAACAAAACAGGTCATCAACATCACTTCGCTTAACTTGGTGTTCCTTATCGATGCTTTATAGAACTCGCTCACCGTGAAGATAAGGTTTAAAATAATTGGATTATCTGGTGCTTCTCTCTTCAGTTGTTTTTGACTCACTGATTAGGCAGGCTAGCGGATCCCTCTGCAGGCCGAAATAAGCACCACATACCTTGACTACAAAATAAATAAATACATTGTTATTTTCAATGACGACCTAGGATCAGTGGGTTAACTGGTCTAGGATCAGTGGGTTAACTGGTCTAGGATCAGTGGGTTAACTGCCTTGTTCAGGGGATCAGTGGGTTAACTGGTCTAGGATCAGTGGGTTAACTGGTCTAGGATCAGTGGGTTAACTGCCTTGTTCAGGGGATCAGTGGGTTAACTGCCTTGTTCAGGGGATCAGTGGGTTAACTGGTCTAGGATCAGTGGGTTAACTGGTCTAGGAACAGTGGGTTAACTGGTCTAGGATCAGTGGGTTAACTGGTCTAGGATCAGTGGGTTAACTGGTCTAGGATCAGTGGGTTAACTGGTCTAGGATCAGTGGGTTAACTGGTCTAGGAACAGTGGGTTAACTGGTCTAGGATCAGTGGGTTAACTGGTCTAGGAACAGTGGGTTAACTGGTCTAGGAACAGTGGGTTAACTGAAGCAGGTTATGACCTCAGGCGCAAAGGTTCACCTTCCAACAGCACAATGAACCGAAGCACATGTTTGGTTCCCTGTGTTGTCAACTAGAAATTTGGGAGAATGTGACATATATGGTAGCCTAATCTGGGTTAACTGGTCTAGGATCAGTGGGTTAACTGGTCTAGGATCAGTGGGTTAACTGCCTTGTTCAGGGTCAGAACGACAGATTTTTACCTTGTCAGCTCGGGGATTCCATCTAGCAACCTTTCGGTTACTGGCCCAATGCTCTAACCACTAGTCTACCTGCCTCCCCTACACTCTAACCACTAGGCTACCTGCCTCCCCTACACTCTAACCACTAGGCTACCTGCCTCCCCTACACTCTAACCACTAGGCTACCTGCCGCCCCTACCCTCTAACCACTAGGCTACCTGCCTCCCCTACCCTCTAACCACTAGGCTACCTGCCTCCCCTACACTCTAACCACTAGGCTACCTGCCCCCACTACACTCTAACCACTAGGCTACCTGCCGCCCCTACACTCTAACCACTAGGTTACCTGCATCCACTACACTCTAACCACTAGGCTACCTGCCTCCCCTACACTCTAACCACTAGGCTACCTGCCTCCCCTACACTCTAACCACTAGGCTACCTGCCGCCCCTACACTCTAACCACTAGGTTACCTGCATCCCCTACACTCTAACCACTAGGCTACCTGCCTCCCCTACCCTCTAACCACTAGGCTACCTGCCGCCCCTACCCTCTAACCACTAGGCTACCTGCCTCCCCTACCCTCTAACCACTAGGCTACCTGCCTCCCCTACCCTCTAACCACTAGGCTACCTGCCCCCCCTACACTCTAACCACTAGGCTACCTGCCGCCCCTACACTCTAACCACTAGGCTACTTGCCTCCCCTAGACTCTAACCACTAGGTTACCTGCATCCCCTACACTCTAACCACTAGGCTACCTGCCTCCTCCTACACTCTAACCACTAGGCTGCCTGCCTCCCCTACACTCTAACCACTAGGCTACTTGCCTCCCCTACACTCTAACCACTAGGCTACTTGCCTCCCCTACCCTCTAACCACTAGGCTACCTGCCTCCCCTACCCTCTAACCACTAGGCTACCTGCCTCCCCTACCCTCTAACCACTAGGCTACCTGCCCCCCCTACACTCTAACCACTAGGCTACCTGCCGCCCCTACACTCTAACCACTAGGCTACTTGCCTCCCCTAGACTCTAACCACTAGGTTACCTGCATCCCCTACACTCTAACCACTAGGCTACCTGCCCCCCCTACACTCTAACCACTAGGCTACCTGCCGCCCCTACACTCTAACCACTAGGCTACCTGCCACCTCTACACTCTAACCACTAGGCTACCTGCCACCCCAGATTAGGCTACCATATATGTCACATTCTCCCAAATTTCTAGTTGACAACACAGGGAACCAAACATGTGCTTCGGTTCATTGTGCTGTTGGAAGGTGAACCTTTGCGCCAATCTGAGGTCATGACCTGCTCTGGAGCAGGTTTTCATCAAGGATGCTCTGTTCATTTTCTGTTAAATGTGTCTCACGTCATCTACTGATTGAGATAGGATGAAGTCTATCGTCATCTACTGATTGAGATAGGATGAAGTCTATCGTCATCTACTGATTGAGATAGGATGAAGTCTATCGTCATCTACTGATTGAGATAGGATGAAGTCTATCGTCATCTACTGATTGAGATAGGATGAAGTCTATCGTCATCTACTGATTGAGATAGGATGAAGTCTCGTCATCTACTGATTGAGATAGGATGAAGTCTATCGTCATCTACTGATTGAGATAGGATGAAGTCTATCGTCATCTACTGATTGAGATAGGATGAAGTCTATCGTCATCTACTGATTGACATGTTATCTCCTCTCTCATACTGACTCTAGTCTGTCCCGAGGAACCACTGGGAGTCTGGACTGTATCATGTTATCTCCCATCTCATACTGACTCTAGTCTGTCCTGAGGAACCACTGGGAGTCTGGACTGAGGAACCACTGGGTGTCTGGGCTGAGTTGTTATCTCCTCTCTCATACTAACTCTAGTCTGTCCCGAGGAACCACTGGGAGTCTGGACTGTATCATGTTATCTCCCATCTCATACTGACTCTAGTCTGTCCCGAGGAACCACTGGGAGTCTGGACTGAGGAACCACTGGGTGTCTGGGCTGAGTTGTTATCTCCTCTCTCATACTAACTCTAGTCTGTCCCGAGGAACCACTGGGAGTCTGGACTGTATCATGTTATCTCCCATCTCATACTGACTCTAGTCTGTCCCGAGGAACCACTGGGAGTCTGGACTGCATCATGTTATCTCCCCTCTCATACTGACTCTAGTCTGTCCTGAGGAACCACTGGGAGTCTGTCCTGAGGAACCACTGGGAGTCTGTCCTGAGGAACCACTGGGAGTCTGGGCTGAGTTGATACTCCTTTTTCCCCCTTGGTATCCAAGTCAATATCCTGGTATTGTGTTGGTATCCAAGTCAATATCCTGGTATTGTTTTGGTATCCAAGTCAATATCCTGGTATTGTGTTGGTATCCAAGTCAATATCCTGGTATTGTTTTGGTATCCAAGTCAATATCCTGGTATTGTGTTGGTATCCAAGTCAATATCCTGGTATTGTGTTGGTATCCAAGTCAATATCCTGGTATTGTTTTGGTATCCAAGTCAATATCCTGGTATTGTTTTGGTATCCAAGTCAATATCCTGGTATTGTGTTGGTATCCAAGTCAATATCCTGGTATTGTGGTAACACTAGTTTGGACCACAATAGGTCCTTAGTGATGTTGACTCTGAGGAACTTGAAGCTCTCAACCCGCTCCACTACAGAACCGTTGATGTGGATGGGGGCGTGCTCGGCACTCTGTTTCCTGTAGTCCACGATCAGCTCTTTTGTCTTGATCACGTTGAGGGAGAGGTTGTTATCCTGGCACCACACTGCCAGGTATCTGACCTCCTCCCGATAGGTCGTCTTGTCGTTGTCGGTGATGAAGCCTACCACCGTCGTAACTTTGTCAAACATAATTATGGTGTTGGAGTCGTGAGGAGCCACGCAGTCCTGGGTGAACAGGCACACACCCCTGAGGGGCCCCCCGTGTTGAGGATCAGCGTTGGTTTGTTGCCTTCCCTCACCACCTGGGGGGTGTCCTGTCAGGAAGTCCAGGAACCAGTTGCAGAGGGAGGTGTTTAGTCCCAGGGTCCTTAGCTTAGTGATGAGCTTTGAGGGCACTATGGTGTTGAACGCTGAGCTGTAGTCAATGAACAGACGCAAGCTTCATAAGTTAATGATACATTTCTAGCAATTGACATACCAAAAGACCAGTAGTCCTGTGCTAGTAATCGTTGTTTGATGCCCATTGCTGGTGAGCTTTCAAAGTAAACTTAATATTACCGATCGACAATTTCTTTTGGAGCTGCATATTTATTATGGCCATCCTCTCTCCCTACAATTTGACGTTTGCGCTGCACCCGATCCTATAGCTGTACAGAAAATCACCAATCTGTTCGCTAGCTCACCTAACCTCTGCTGATTGACAGTTTGCTGGTCCAATCAGAGGTGTGCGTTTCACTAGCCTATTTTTTTATGCAAGGGCAAAATGCTGTAGCTACTGTGTCTGGCTGCATGCTTAGTAATCTACTGAGAGACTGTGCCACAAAATGAGACAAAACACCTGGCCAGATCATTTCAAGTCATCAGTCTCAAGTCAAAGTCAAATGAGTGACTCAAGCCAAACTCGAGTCCACAACTCTGACACTGTGTGTATGGCACTAGCCTGTTCCCAGATCTGTTTACACTCTCTTGCCGACAAACCATAAATAATGTGCACTTAATCTTCTCTGTGCGGTCAGGTATTTATCGAGCCTGACACAACAGGGACATTGTATCAGAGTGTATTGGTGGACCAGGACAGGCCAGTCAACGCTGACCTACTACTGGACCAGTCTGGACAGAATGTCTACGTCCTCACTGATGGCAAGGTAACACCTAGCCACTTCCCCTAGAGCCTAAGCCCTAGCCACTACCCCTAGACTTTAACCCCTAGCCACTACCCCTAGACCCTAACCCCTAGACCCTAACCCCTAGCCACTACCCCTAACCCCTAGCCACTACCCCTAGACCCTAACCCCTAGCCACTACCCCTAGACCCTAACCCCTAGCCACTACTCCTAGCCACTACTCCTAGCCACTACTCCTAACCCGTAGCCACTACCCCTAGACCCTAACCCCTAGCCACTACTCCTAGCCACTACTCCTAGCCACTACTCCTAACCCGTAGCCACTACCCCTAGCCACTACCCCTAGCCACTACCCCTAGCCACTACCCCTAGACTCTAACTCTTAGCCACTACCCCTAACCCCTAGCCACTACCCCTAGACTCTAACCCTAGGCCCTAACCCCTAAACACTACCCCTAGACTCTAACCCCAAACCACTACCCCTAGACCCTAGCCACTACCCCTAGACTCTAACCCCTAGCCACTACCCCTAGACTCTAACCTCTAGCCACTACCCCTAGACCCTAACCACTAGCCACTACCCCTAACCCCTAGCCACTACCCCTAGACCCTATCCCCTAAACACTACCCCTAATCCCTAGACCATAACCCCTAAACACTACCCCTAACCCCTAGCCACTACCCCTAGACCCTATCCCCTAAACACTACCCCTAATCCCTAGACCCTAACCCCTAAACACTACCCCTAACCCCTAGACCCTAACCCCTATCCACTACCCCTAGACCCTATCCCCTAAACACTACACCTAATCCCTAGACCCTAACCCCTAAACACTACCCCTAACCCCTAGACCCTAACCCCTATCCACTACCCCTAGACTCTAACCCCTAGCCACTACCCCTAGACCCTAACCCCTAGCCACTACTCCTAGCCACTACCCCTAACCACTACCCCTAGACCCTAACCCCTAAACACTACCGCTAGACACTAACCCCTAAACACTACCCCTAGACTCAAACCCCTTATCCATGTGGATAATATACCTGATGTCTCTCTCTCTCTCTCCCCCCTCCCCTCTCTTTCCACCATCTCTCTCTACTCCATCTCTCTCTCCCCCTTCCCCCCCTCTTTCTCCCCCCTCTCCCACTCTCTCGCTCTCTCCCCCCTCCCCTCTCTCTCCCCCTTCCCCCTCCCCCTTTCTCTTTCTCTCTCTCTCCACCATAAATCTCTCTGTCTCTCTCTCCCCCTCTCTCTCCCCCTCTCTATGTCTCTCTCTCCCCCTCTCTACTCTCTCTCTCCACCATCTCTCTCTCCCCCTTCCCCCCCTCTTTCTCCCCCCCTCTCTCTGCCTTCCCCCTCCCCCTTTCTCTCTCTCTCCACCATCTCTCTCCCCCTCCTCCCCTCTTTCTCCCCCCACTCTCTCACTCTCTCCCCCTTCCCTCTCTCTCCCTCTCTTTCTTTCTCTCTCTCACCCCCCCTCTCTCTTTCCCCCTCTTTCTGTCTCCCTCACTCTCTCTTTTCTCTCTCTCTCTCTCTCTCTCTAACTCTCTCTCTCTCTCTCAGGTGTCCAAGGTGTCTGTATCTCAGTGTGAACAGCAGCCTGACTGCCAGTCCTGTCTGTCTGTCAGAGATCCTTACTGTGGCTGGTGTGTCCTGGAGGGAAGGTACTGTACACTGACACTCTTCCTAGGTTTATTATGGATACCCATTAGTTCCTGCCAAGGCAGCAGCTACTCTTCCTGGGGTTTATTAAGGATCCCCATTAGTTCCTGCCAAGGCAGCAGCTACTCTTCCTGGGGTTTATTATGGATCCCCACTAGTTCCTGCCAAGGCAGCAGCTACTCTTCCTGGGGTTTATTATAGATCCCATTAGTTCCTGCCAAGGCAGCAGCTACTCTTCCTGGGATTTATTATGGATCCCCATTAGTTCCTGCGTTTCCATGTTAACCTGTGTTTATACCTCCGTTTCCTCTGTCACACGTTTCCAAGTTAACCTGTGTTTATACCGCTGATACAGATGCACTCGTCGACTGGAGTGTAGTCGTGAGGGCCAAGCCAACCACTGGCTGTGGAGCTACCAGCCTGCCAACCAGCCTGCCGACCAGCCTGCCGACCAGCCTGCCGACCAGCCTGCCGACCAGCCTGCCAACCAGTGTGTAACTGTCCAGAGCCTAAAGCCTGCCATCCAGAGCAGAGAGGAGGCGACTCAGGTGGGCTGGTCTAGGGGGTAATGTCTAGGGGGTAATGTCTAGTGGGTAATGTCTGGGCTGGTCTAGTGGGTAATGTCTGGGCTGGTCTAGGGGGTAATGTCTGGGCTGGTCTAGGGGGTAATGTCTGGGCTGGTCTAGGGGGTAATGTCTGGGCTGGTCTAGAGGGTAATGTCTGGGCTGGTCTAGAGGGTAATGTCTGAGGGTAATGTCTCAGGTGGGTTACAGATCTTCAACAGTATAGTATATCTAGAAACATTGTGTGACAGATCTGTGGGAGGAGACTTGGTGGAGTAACTCAGTGGAGGTGTCTGGGCTGTTCTAGAGGGTAATGTATGGGGGTAATGTCAGGGCTGGTCTAGGGGGTATTGTCTGGGCTGGTCTAGAGGGTAATGTCTGGGGGTAATGTCAGGGCTGGTCTAGGGGGTAATGTCTAGGGGGCAATGTCTGGGCTGGTCTAGAGGGTAATGTCTGGGCAGTTCTAGAGGGTAATGTCTGGGGGTAATGTCTGGGCTGTTCTAGAGGGTAATGGCTGGGCTGTTCTAGAGGGTAATGTCTGGGCTGGTCTAGGGGGTAATGTCTGGGCTGGTCTAGAGGGTAATGTATGGACTGTTCTAGAGGGTAATGTATGGGGGTAATGGCTGGGCTGTTCTAGAGGGTAATGGATGGGCTGTTCTAGAGGGTAATGTCTGGGGGTAATGCTGGGCTGTTCTAGAGGGTAATGGCTGGGCTGTTCTAGAGGGTAATGTCTGGGCTGTTCTAGAGGGTGATGTCTGGGCTGGTCTAGAGGGTAATGTCTGAGGGTAATGTCTCAGGTGGGTTACAGATCTTCAACAGTATAGTATATCTAGAAACATTGTGTGACAGATCTGTGGGAGGAGACTTGGTGGAGTAACTCAGTGGAGGTGTCTGGGCTGTTCTAGAGGGTAATGTATGGGGGTAATGTCAGGGCTGGTCTAGGGGGTATTGTCTGGGCTGGTCTAGAGGGTAATGTCTGGGGGTAATGTCAGGGCTGGTCTAGGGGGTAATGTCTAGGGGGCAATGTCTGGGCTGGTCTAGAGGGTAATGTCTGGGCAGTTCTAGAGGGTAATGTCTGGGGGTAATGTCTGGGCTGTTCTAGAGGGTAATGGCTGGGCTGTTCTAGAGGGTAATGTCTGGGCTGGTCTAGGGGGTAATGTCTGGGCTGGTCTAGAGGGTAATGTATGGACTGTTCTAGAGGGTAATGTATGGGGGTAATGGCTGGGCTGTTCTAGAGGGTAATGGATGGGCTGTTCTAGAGGGTAATGTCTGGGGGTAATGCTGGGCTGTTCTAGAGGGTAATGGCTGGGCTGTTCTAGAGGGTAATGTCTGGGCTGTTCTAGAGGGTGATGCCTGGGGGTAATGTCTTGGCTGGTCTAGAGGGTAATGTCTGGGCTGGTCTATGGGGGTAATGTATGGGCTGGTCTAGAGGGTAATGTCTGGGGGTCATGTCTGGGGCTGATCTATGGGGGTAATGTCTGGGCTGGTCTAGAGGGTAATGTCTGGGCTGGTCTAGGGGGGTAATGTATGGGCTGGTCTAGAGGGTAATGTCTGGGGGTAATGTCTGGGGCTGGTCTAGGGGGTAATGTCTATTGGGTAATATATGGGCTGGTTTAGGGGGTAATGTCTAGTGGGTAATGTATGGGCTGGTTTAGGGGATTATGTCTAGGGGGTCATGTCTAGGGGGTCATGTCTAGGGGGTAATGTATGGGCTGGTTTAGGGGGTTATGTCTAGGGGGTCATGTCTAGGGGTTAATGTCTAGGGGGTAATGTATGGGCTGGTTTAGGGGGTCATGCCTAGTGGGTAATGTATGGGCTGGTTTAGGGGGTTATGTCTAGTGGGTAATGTATGGGCTGGTTTAGGGGGTTATGTCTAGGGGGTCATGTCTAGGGGGTAATGTGTAGTGGGTAATGTCTAGGGGGTAATGTGTAGTGGGTAATGTCTAGGGGGTCATGTCTAGGGGGTCATGTCTAGGGGGTAATGTCTAGGGGGTAATGTATGGGCTGGTTTAGGGGGTTATGTCTAGGGGGTCATGTCTAGTGGGTAATGTATGGGCTGGTTTAGGGGGTTATGTCTAGGGGGTCATGTCTAGGGGGTAATGTGTAGTGGGTAATGTCTAGGGGGTAATGTGTAGTGGGTAATGTCTAGGGGGTAATGTGTAGTGGGTAATGTCTAGGGGGTCATGCCTGGGCTGGTCCTGCAGTAATAGTGTTTATTTATCCCTCCACACCTGTATGTCCCTCCCCCACTCTCTTTCTATCTGTCCCAATAAACCTTATATATAAAATATATATATAATATAATATATAGATCTCTGTCCCAGGTGTCTCTAACAGTGGCCCAGCTGCCCACCCTGACAGAGGAGGAGTCTCTTTCCTGCTCCTTTGGAACCCTCCCCCCTCAGCCAGCCATCGTCAAGGGAACCACCATCACCTGTCAATCACCCCTGCCTGAGCTCCTCCCACCCAGCCCACCAGGAAGTGGTAGGTTGCCCTTTTTATTTAACATTTTTTATATATATAAAAATTATCTGTATTTATGAGATTTGTATTCATAATTATTTAATTAATGGATCATTTAATCATTGTAATTAATTGATAATTTATCCAAATTAATCTAATTGAGAAATAACCGGGGCGGCAGGTAGCCTAGCGGTTAGCGAGATGAGCCAGCAGCGGGAGGGTTGCCAGTTCGAATCCTGTGTCTGACTGGAAAAATCTGGTGGGATGTGAACTGGCAACCAGAGGGAGGGTTACTGGTATCAAATCCTAGACGCCGGTTTTTGACTCTGAGCAAACTCCTGTGTGGTATGAAACATTTAGTGATATTCTATATTCTGTAAAAAAATGATGTGAATAAAGAATACACCTCCACGTGCAGTAATGTTTACAAGCTGAACAAGCCTTATTGAAATTATGAGTTAAGGGACCTATCCAGCTCTGCGTAAGGCTGACTACTTATTTTTTACATTGTAAAGATGGGAATACGAGAGAACATTGTAGGAAAGAATCGAAGGAAAAAACACAGCATGTGTTTAATAAAAGACTGTCCTTTCAAACGGAGATATCAGAGAGGGCAGTTAGACAAGACCTCCTCAACAGCTATTATACCGTGAGGAGATACAGACAAGACCTCCTCAACAGCTATTATACCGTGAGGAGATACAGACAAGACCTCCTCAACAGCTATTATACCGTGAGGAGATACAGACAAGACAGTTATTATAGCGTGAGGAGATACAGACAAGACCTCCTCAACAGCTATTATACCGTGAGGAGATACAGACAAGACCTCCTCAACAGTTATTATACCGTGAGGAGATACAGACAAGACCTCCTCAACAGCTATTATACCGTGAGGAGATACAGACAAGACCTCCTCAACAGCTATTATACCGTGAGGAGATACAGACAAGACCTCCTCAACAGTTATTATACCGTGAGGAGATACAGACAAGACCTCCTCAACAGTTATTATACCTTGAGGAGATACAGACAAGACCTCCTCAACAGTTATTATACCGTGAGGAGATACAGACAAGACCTCCTCAACAGTTATTATACCGTGAGGAGATACAGACAAGACCTCCTCAACAGTTATTATACCTTGAGGAGATACAGACAAGACCTCCTCAACAGTTATTATACCTTGAGGAGATACAGACAAGACCTCCTCAACAGTTATTATACCTTGAGGAGATACAGACAAGACCTCCTCAACAGTTATTATACCGTGAGGAGATACAGACAAGACCTCCTCAACAGCTATTATACCGTGAGGAGATACAGACAAGACAGTTATTATAGCGTGAGGAGATACAGACAAGACCTCCTCAACAGTTATTATACCGTGAGGAGATACAGACAAGACCTCCTCAACAGTTATTATACCGTGAGGAGATACAGACAAGACCTCCTCAACAGTTATTATACCGTGAGGAGATACAGACAAGACCTCCTCAACAGTTATTATACCTTGAGGAGATACAGACAAGACCTCCTCAACAGTTATTATACCGTGAGGAGATACAGACAAGACCTCCTCAACAGTTATTATACCGTGAGGAGATACAGACAAGACCTCCTCAACAGTTATTATACCGTGAGGAGATACAGACAAGACCTCCTCAACAGTTATTATACCTTGAGGAGATACAGACAAGACCTCCTCAACAGTTATTATACCTTGAGGAGATACAGACAAGACCTCCTCAACAGCTATTATACCTTGAGGAGATACAGACAAGACCTCCTCAACAGTTATTATACCGTGAGGAGATACAGACAAGACCTCCTCAACAGTTATTATACCGTGAGGAGATACAGACAAGACCTCCTCAACAGTTATTATACCGTGAGGAGATACAGACAAGACCTCCTCAACAGTTATTATACCGTGAGGAGATACAGACAAGACCTCCTCAACAGTTATTATACCGTGAGGAGATACAGACAAGACCTCCTCAACAGTTATTATACCGTGAGGAGATACAGACAAGACCTCCTCAACAGCTATTATACCGTGAGGAGATACAGACAAGACCTCCTCAACAGTTATTATACCGTGAGGAGATACAGACAAGACCTCCTCAACAGTTATTATACCGTGAGGAGATACAGACAAGACCTCCTCAACAGCTATTATACCGTGAGGAGATACAGACAAGACCTCCTCAACAGTTATTATACCGTGAGGAGATACAGACAAGACCTCCTCAACAGTTATTATACCTTGAGGAGATACAGACAAGACAGTTATTATACCGTGAGGAGATAGACGAGACCTTCTTGAGTTTACTAGCAATTATAAATATGTGGGTCTTTTAATTGATGAACATATTACCTTTCAAAACAGAACATCTGTCCTGGCCGACTCAGCAAGTAGAGCTCTTGGGGGAATTATAGGAAGAACAAAAACCACTCAAAGATATTGATTATGCTACGTATTCCAAACCGTATCAGACATGCGTGTGTCCTGTTCTGGACTATTCAGCAGGACTATTCAAAAAGGTACATGACAACCTGTAACAAGAGTTCCTCTGTGGAGATGGGAGAACCTTCCAGAAGGACAACCTGTAACAAGAGTTCCTCTGTGGAGATGGGAGAACCTTCCAGAAGGACAACCTGTAACAAGAGTTCCTCTGTGGAGATGGGAGAACCTTCCAGAAGGACAACCTGTAACAAGAGTTCCTCTGTGGAGATGGGAGAACCTTCCAGAAGGACAACCTGTAACAAGAGTTCCTCTGTGGAGATGGGAGAACCTTCCAGAAGGACAACCTGTAACAAGAGTTCCTCTGTGGAGATGGGAGAACCTTCCAGAAGGACAACCTGTAACAAGAGTTCCTCTGTGGAGATGGGAGAACCTTCCAGAAGGACAACCTGTAACAAGAGTTCCTCTGTGGAGATGGGAGAACCTTCCAGAAGGACAACCTGTAACAAGAGTTCCTCTGTGGAGATGGGAGAACCTTCCAGAAGGACAACCTGTAACAAGAGTTCCTCTGTGGAGATGGGAGAACCTTCCAGAAGGACAACCTGTAACAAGAGTTCCTCTGTGGAGATGGGAGAACCTTCCAGAAGGACAACCTGTGTCTGTGATGAGATCTATAGTTCCTCTGTGGAGATGGGAGAACCTTCCAGAAGAACAACCTGTAACAAGAGTTCCTCTGTGGAGATGGGAGAACCTTCCAGAAGGACAACCTGTAACAAGAGTTCCTCTGTGGAAATGGGAGAACCTTCCAGAAGGACAACCTGTAACAAGAGTTCCTCTGTGGAGATGGGAGAACCTTCCAGAAGGACAACCTGTAACAAGAGTTCCTCTGTGGAGATGGGAGAACCTTCCAGAAGGACAACCTGTAACAAGAGTTCCTCTGTGGAGATGGGAGAACCTTCCAGAAAGACAACCTGTAACAAGAGTTCCTCTGTGGAGATGGGAGAACCTTCCAAAAGGACAACCTGTAACAAGAGTTCCTCTGTGGAGATGGGAGAACCTTCCAGAAGGACAACCTGTAACAAGAGTTCCTCTGTGGAGATGGGAGAAGCTTTCAGAAGGACAACCTGTAACAAGAGTTCCTCTGTGGAGATGGGAGAACCTTCCAGAAGGACAACCTGTAACAAGAGTTCCTCTGTGGAGATGGGAGAACCTTCCAGAAGAACCACCTGTAACAAGAGTTCCTCTGTGGAGATGGGAGAACCTTCCAGAAGGACAACCTGTAACAAGAGTTCCTCTGTGGAGATGGGAGAACCTTCCAGAAGGACAACCTGTGACAATAGTTCCTCTGTGGAGATGGGAGAACCTTCCAGAAGAACCACCTGTCTCTGTGATGTTTGCTATGTACTGTATGTAGTACTGGTATTATTATGTATCCTAATATATCTTTATGGTCTCTCCTGTCTGTCTGTACTATCTGTACTGTCTGTCTGTACTGTCTGTACTATCTGTACTGTCTGTCTGTACTGTCTGTCTCTCTGTCTCTCTGTGTCTGTCTGTCTGTCTCTTGGTCTCTGTCTGTCTGTCTGTTCTGTTTGTCTGTCTGTCTGTATGTATATATGTCTCTCTCTGTGTCTGTCTGTCTGTCTCTGTCTGTCTGTCTGTCTGTCTGTCTGTCTCTGTCTGTCTCTGTCTGTCTGTCTGTCTGTCTGTCTGTCTGTCTGTCTGTCTGTCTGTCTCTGTCTGTCTGTCTGTCTGTCTGTCTGTCTGTCTCTGTCTGTCTGTCTGTCTGTCTCTGTCTGTCTGTCTGTCTGTCTGTCTCTGTCTGTCTGTCTGTCTGTCTGTCTGTCTGTCTGTCTGTCTGTCTCTGTCTGTCTGTCTGTCTCTGTCTGTATGTCTGTCTCTGTCTGTCTCTGTCTGTCTCTGTCTGTCTCTGTCTGTCTGTCTGTCTGTCTGTCTGTCTGTCTGTACTGTCTGTCTCTGTCTGTCTCTGTCTGTCTGTAGACCACGTGTCCCTACGTGTATCTGTGATGTTCAGAGACGTGGCCATCTCTAGCAGTGACATCATCTTCTACGACTGTCGAGCTGTGGGGCGACTCAACACCACATCTCCGTAAGAGATACTCACACACCGTACACACACACACACACACACACACCGTACACACACACACACACACACACACCGTACACACACACACACATACACACGGTACACACCGTACACATACACACCGTACACACACACACACACACACCGTACACACACACACACCGTACACACACACCGTACACACACACACACACCGTACACACACACACACCGTACACACCGTACACACACACACACACACCGTACACACACACACACCGTACACACACACACACCGTACACACACACACACCGTACACACACACACACCGTACACACACACACACCGAACACACACACACCGTACACACACACACCGTACACACACACACACCGTACACACCCTACACACACAGAGACATGTCAGTGTTTCCTCTATAGTCATTTAGCAGTGGCGGGATGGTAAAGGATGTTATCTAAAACCAGATATAAGTATAGAGGTGGAGCTGTAATACGTTTTAATAAATATCATCTTTGAGAACTAACCACCAAAACCGAAAACGTCATGTCATGGAACCCCCATTTGATTGAGTTATAATGTTTGAGGCAGTCAGGCAGCATAAGGACGAGGCATAACTCATGGTCTTAATGTGTAGAATGACATTGGAATTAGCTTTGGCCACGCCCCCTTAACTCTGCCACCGCTGATTTAAAAAATCCTAGGGGAAACGCTACACGCACACAGTCACACGCGCACACAGTCACACAGTCACACAGTCACACAGTCACACAGTCACACAGTCACACACGCACACAGTCACACACGCACACAGTCACACACGCACACAGTCACACACGCACACAGTCACACACGCACACAGTCACACACGCACACAGTCACACACGCACACAGTCACACGCACACAGTCACACACACACACACACACACACACACACACACACACACACACACACACACACACACACACACACACACACACACACACAGTCACACACACACACACAGTCACACACACGCACACAGTCACACACACCCACAGTCACACACACCCACAGTCACACACACAGTCACACACACCCACAGTCACACACACACACACACACACACACACACACACACACACAGTCACACACACACAGTCACACACACCCACAGTCACACACACCCACAGTCACACACACCCACAGTCACACACACCCACAGTCACACACACACACACAGTCACACACACCCACAGTCACACACACACACACAGTCACACACACCCACAGTCACACACACACACACACACACACACGCACAGTCACATACACACACACATACAGTCACACACACACACATACAGTCACACACACACACACACACAGTCACACACACACACACAGTCACACACACACACACAGTCACACACGCACAGTCACAGTCACACACACACAGTCACAGTCACACACACACACAGTCACACACACACACACACACAGTCACACACACACACACACAGTCACACAAGCTCTGTCTGTATTCTAGGTGTATGGCGTGTGTGGGCAGTGTGTGGCCTTGTAGCTGGTGTGTCCTGGGTGGGCTGTGTACCCACACCAACAACAGCTGTCCCAGGCAGCACACCATACACAACTCACTGGTAAGACAACCTTTACTCAACCTTTACTCAACCCTAACTCAGCCTTTACTCAAACCTAACTCAGCCTTTACTCAACCCTAACTCAACCTTTACCCCATCCTAACTCAACATTTACTCAACCTTTACTCAACCCTTACTCAACCCTAACTCAACCTTTACTCAACCCTAACTCGGCCTTTACTCAACCCTAACTCAACCCCAACACAACCTTTACTCAACCCTAACTCAACCCTAACTCAACCTTTACTCAACCCTAACTCAACCTTTACTCAACCCTAACTCAACCCTAACTCAACCTTTACTCAACCCTAACTCAATCCTAACTCAACCCTAACTCAGCCTTTACTCAACCCTAACTCAACCTTTACTCAACCCTAACTCAACCTTTACTCAACCCTTACTCAACCCTAACTCAACCTTTACTCAACCCTAACTCAACCTTTACTCAACCCTAACTCAACCCTAACTCAACCTTTACTCAACCCTAACTCAGCCTTTACTCAACCCTAACTCAACCCCAACACAACCTTTACTCAACCCTAACTCAACCAAAAACTCAACCTTTACTCAACTCTAACTCAACCTTTACTCAACCCTAACTCAACCTTTACTCAATCCTAACTCAATCCTAACTCAACCCTAACTCAACCCTAACTCAACCCCAACTCAACCCCAACTCAACCCCAACTCAACCCCAACTCAACCCCAACTCAACCCCAACTCAACCCCAACTCAACCATAGCACATGAAAAAAGGGTAGAAAAAGTGAATAACGGGTAAACAAGGAGGTAATGGACCTTCACCACCTGGGGGCGGACCTTCACCACCTGGGGGCGGACCTTCACCTCCAGGGGGCGGACCTTCACCTCCTGGGGGCGGGCCTTCACCTCCTGGGGGCGGACCTTCACCACATGGGGGCGGACCTTCACCACCTGGGGGTGGACCTTCACCTCCTGGGGGCGGACCTTCACCTCCTGGGGGCGGACCTTCACCTCCTGGGGGCGGGCCTTCACCTCCTGGGGGCGGACCTTCACCTCCCGGGGGCGGACCTTCACCACCTGGGGAGGACCTTCACCTCCTGGGGGCGGACCTTCACCACCTGGGGGCGGACCTTCCCCTTCTGGGGGCGGACCTTCACCACCTGGGGAGGACCTTCATCTCCTGGGGGCGGACCTTCCCCACCTGGGGGCGGACCTTCACCACCTGGGGGCGGACCTTCACCACCTGGGGGCGGACCTTCACCTCCTGGGGGCGGACCTTCACCTCCTGGGGGCGGACCTTCACCTCCTGGGGGCGGACCTTCACCTGCTGGGGGCGGACCTTCACCTGCTGGGGGCGGACCTTCACCACCTGGGGGCGGACCTTCCCCTTCTGGGGGCGGACTTTCACCACCTGGGGAGGACCTTCATCTCCTGGGGGCGGACCTTCACCACCTGGGGGCGGACCTTCCCCTTCTGGGGGCGGACCTTCATCTCCTGGGGGCGGACCTTCACCACATGGGGGCGGACCTTCACCACCTGGGGAGGACCTTCACCTCCTGGGGGCGGACCTTCACAACCTGGGGGCGGACCTTCCCCTTCTGTGGGGCGGATCTTCACCACCTGGGGGCGGACCTTCACCTCCTGGGGGCGGACCTTCACCTCCTGGGGGCGGACCTTCACCTGCTGGGGGCGGACCTTCACCTGCTGGGGGCGGACCTTCACCTCCTGGGGGTGGCCCGTCAGGAAGTTCCAGTAGCACAGGGAGGAGTTCAGACCCAGGGCTTTGAGCCCGGTGATGAAGTTATGAGGCATTATGGTATTGTAGATAGGCCTAGGCAACCTCTTGATTTACCCAATTTATCAATACAGATTTACCATTCAAATAAATGATTTCAGTGAGCTGTGTATAATGTAGTGTTGTCACCATACCAGAATGTTGACTTTAATACTCGTTATAACATCACAATAATCGATACCAAAACGATACTACGGCAATCGATTATTGTGATGTTATAACGAGTATTGTGATACCTAACCTGGTATCGGTATTAAAGTCAACATTCTGGTATGGTGACAACACTACATTATTCACAGCTCACTGGTAACACACCCTATCCACCTGCCCCAGGTAACACTGTCCTCTCCACTCTTGAAAATGGATTGATGTTTCACAGCCTCTTCTATCCATTTTCAGTCATGCCAAACTTTTTTTAGTTTTTTGTCCCAACTGGCTCCCTATTCCCTATTCCCATAGGGCCCTGGTTGGAAGTAGTGCACTATAAAGGAAGTAGGATGCCGTCTGGGATGCGTTCTTTGTTTTCGGCTGTAATATAATGTTTGGTATGTGTGCTTCCCTCTCCGGCCACTAGGAGGAGCAGTTGGAGCCGCGGGGTCCAGAATCTTGTCCCTGTGTGTGGGCTCTACAGAGCTCTCCTCTGGTCCCCATGGGCTTCCTGTCCCCTCTGACCCTACTGGGCAGGAACCTTGACATGTTTCAGGTGATTGGACTCAGTAGTTTCCTAGAAATGTAGTATAGATAATGATTACAAACATCTGCACAGTTGATTAAAATCCTTTGTCCTTAAAAAAATGTTTACATTGATGCTTTATCATGTTGTCAGAGGGAGGAGCAGTATGTGTGTGTCGTGGTTGTGGAAGAGGAGGAGCTTAAACTGAACGCCACTCTGGAGAAAGATCCGGAAAACATGACGTACACCTTCACCTGCTCTGCCCACAAGGTATTCACAAACCCCATAGACACACCTTCACCTGCTCTGCCCACAAGGTATTCACAAACCCCATAGACACACCTTCACCTGCTCTGCCCACAAGGTATTCACAAACCCCATAGACACACCTTCACCTGCTCTGCCCACAAGGTATTCACAACCCCAATAGACACACCTTCACCTGCTCTGCCCACTAGGTATTCACAAACCCCATAGATACACCTTCACCTGCTCTGCCCACGAGTTATTCACAAACACCATAGACACACATTCACCTGCTCTGCCCACAAGGTATTCACAAACCCCATAGACACACCTTCACCTGCTCTGCCCACGAGGTATTCACAAACCCAATAGACACACCTTCACCTGCTCTGCCCACGAGGTATTCACAAACCCAATAGACACACCTTCACCTGCTCTGATCACGAGGTATTCACAAACCCCATAGACACACCTTCACCTGCTCTGCCCACGAGGTATTCACAACCCCATAGACACACCTTCACCGCCCACAAGGTATTCACAACCCCATAGACACACCTTCACCTGCTCTGCCCACGAGGTATTCTCAACCGCATAGACACACCTTCACCGCCCACGAGGTATTCACAAACCCCATAGACACACCTTCACCTGCTCTGACCACGAGGTATTCACAAACCCCATAGACACACCTTCACCTGCTCTGCCCACGAGGTATTCACAACCCCATAGACACACCTTCACCGCCCACAAGGTATTCACAACCCCATAGACACACCTTCACCTGCTCTGCCCACGAGGTATTCTCAACCGCATAGACACACCTTCACCGCCCACGAGGTATTCACAAACCCCATAGACACACCTTCACCTGCTCTGACCACGAGGTATTCACAACCCCATAGACACACCTTCACCTGCTCTGCCCACGAGGTATTAACAAACCCCATAGACATACCTTCACCTGCTCTGCCCACGAGGTATTCACAACCCCATAGAAAAGATATTCAGATTCATGTACACAACAAACAAAATATCTACCGGTTTCTTTATATGCACACGGTATTATTGTGCCTTACTGAGGTGACAGTCATAACTAGAATGAGTGCTCTCCTCTTCTCCTCTCTTCCTCTCCTCGCTTCGCTTCCTCGATCCCCTCCCCTCCTCTTTCCCCTCCTCCTTCCCCTCCTCTTTCCCCTCCTCCTTCCCCTCCTCTCTCCTCTCCTATTTCCCCTCCTCTCTCCCCTCCTTTCTCCCCTCCCCTCCCCTCCTCTCTCCCCTCCTTTCTCCCCTCCCCTCCTCTTTCCCCTCCTTTCTCCTCTCCCCTCCCGTCCTGTCTCCCCTCCACTCCTCTCCTCTTTCCCCTCCTCTCTCCCTTCCTCTCTCCTCTCTCCCCTCCTCTCTCCTCTCTCCCCTTCTCTCTCCTCTCCTCTCCCCTCCTCTCTCCTCTCCTCTCTCCCCTCCTCTTCCAGTTCCAGTACCCAGTTAACCAGTTGGAATATTCAGCTCCCATCTATCTACAGAGAGGCTCCCATCAAATCGACTCTGCACCCAATCTCAGACGTAAGTCTAATGTATTCAGAATAAGGTTCGGGTAAAGGTTAGGGGTTAGGGGCTATGGTTAGGGGCTAAGGTTAGTGTTAGGGTTAGGGGCTAAGGTTAGGGTTAGGGGCTAAGGTTAGGGTTAGGGGCTAAGGTTAGGGGCTAAGGTTAGGGGCTAAGGTTAGGGGCTAAGGTTAGGGGCTAAGGTTAGGGGCTAAGGTTAGGGGCTAAGGTTAGGGGCTAAGGTTAGGGGCTAAGGTTAGGGGCTAAGGTTAGGGGCTAAGGTTAGGGGCTAAGGTTAGGGGCTAAGGTTAGGGGCTAAGGTTAGGGGCTAAGGTTAGGGGCTAGGGTTGAGGTTAGGGGTTGAGGTTAGGGGTTGAGGTTGATGTTATGGGTTAAGGTAGGGGGTAAGGTTAGGGGTTAAGGTTGTGGGTTAAGGTAGGGGTTAGGGGTTAAGGTTGTGTGTTAAGGTAGGGGTTAGGGGTTAAGGTAGGGGTTAAGGGTTAAGGTAGTTGTTAGGGGTTAAGGTAGGGGTTAAGGTAGGGTTAGGGGTTAAGGTAGGGGTTAAGTTTAGGGTCCCTTCAGAATGAGGAACATATTCACCAACTCTTAGAAGACAATAAAAGGACTTTTACGTTCTTGTACACTAATAATGGAGCATCGCACAGTGCAGCTATATGACCTGTTGTGTTGTCCACAGTGCAACTATATGACCTGTTGTGTTGTCCACAGTGCAACTATATGACCAGTTGTGTTGTCCACAGTGCAGCTAAATGACCAGTTGTGTTGTCCACAGTGCAGCTAAATGACCTGTTGTGTTGTGTTGTCCACAGTGCAGCTAAATGACCTGTTGTGTTGTCCACAGTGCAGCTAAATGACCTGTTGTGTTGTGTTGTCCACAGTGCAGCTAAATGACCAGTTGTGTTGTCCACAGTGCAGCTAAATGACCAGTTGTGTTGTCCACAGTGCAGCTAAATGACCAGTTGTGTTGTGTTGTCCACAGTGCAGCTATATGACCAGTTGTGTTGTCCACAGTGCAGCTAAATGACCAGTTGTGTTGTCCACAGTGCAGCTAAATGACCAGTTGTGTTGTCCACAGTGCAGCTATATGACCAGTTGTGTTGTCCACAGTGCAGCTAAATGACCAGTTGTGTTGTCCACAGTGCAGCTAAATGACCTGTTGTGTTGTGTTGTCCACAGTGCAGCTAAATGACCAGTTGTGTTGTCCACAGTGCAGCTAAATGACCAGTTGTGTTGTCCACAGTGCAGCTAAATGACCAGTTGTGTTGTGTTGTCCACAGTGCAGCTATATGACCAGTTGTGTTGTCCACAGTGCAGCTAAATGACCAGTTGTGTTGTCCACAGTGCAGCTAAATGACCAGTTGTGTTGTCCACAGTGCAGCTATATGACCAGTTGTGTTGTCCACAGTGCAGCTAAATGACCAGTTGTGTTGTCCACAGTGCAGCTATATGACCAGTTGTGTTGTCCACAGTGCAGCTAAATGACCTGTTGTGTTGTGTTGTCCACAGTGCAGCTAAATGACCAGTTGTGTTGTCCACAGTGCAACTATATGACTGTTCAGTGGGCCAGTCTGACTGTAGCCAGTGCAGAGCGGTGCCATCAGATTATGGCTGTGTCTGGTGTGGAGGAGAGTCACCTGGCTGTGCCTACCACCTGTCCTGTACCAGCTCACCTGGGCCAGAAGACGCCTGCCCTCCGCCTCACATCATACAGGTAGGTTACATACATACCAGCTCACCTGGGCCAGAAGACGCATGCCTGTACTGGAACCATATGTATTCTAGAAATGTACTGGAACCAAATGCATTCTAGAAATGTACTGGAACCAAATGCATTCTAGAAATGTACTGGAACCAAATGCATTCTACAAATGTACTGGACCCAAATGCATTCTACAAATGTACTGGACCCAAATGCATTCTAGAAATGTACTGGAACCAAATGCATTCCAGAAATGTACTGGACCCATACATGTATGCATTGGGTGCGTAACGATGCTCAGAATGAGAGACCGGGCCGGCCCGTCCATTAGGCAGGATCACTAGGGTGGCCGGCCCGTCCATTAGGCAGGATCACTAGGGTGGCAAGGCCATCCATTAGGCAGGATCACTAGGGTGGCAGGGCCATCCATTAGGCAGGATCACTAGGGTGGCAGGGCCGTCCATTAGGCAGGATCACTAGGGTGGCAGGGCCGTCCATTAGGCAGGATCACTAGGGTGGCCGGCCCGTCCATTAGGCAGGATCACTAGGGTGGCAGATTGACGAGGCTGGCATTTCCTGAGCTAGCCTGACCAAGACGCACCTCCAACCACATATGTCGCCCCCTGATAAACTGTGCACACTTTTCCAAGACAGGGACGCAAAATATTTAGCTGGTCCATGCCCAGGATGTGTCTATAGGATGTGTTAATGTGACCAGGATGTGTTAATATGACCAGGATGTGACTATAGGATGTGTTAATATGACCAGCATGTGTTAATGTGACCAGGATGTGTTTAAACCCCTCTCTGTCCCTATCAGATCAAATCAAATCAAATTTATTTATATAGCCCTTCGTACATCAGCTGATATCTCAAAGTGCTGTACAGAAACCCAGCCTAAAACCCCAAACAGCAAGCAATGCAGGTGGAGAAGCACGGTGGCTAGGAAAAACTCCCTAGAAAGGCCAATACCTAGGAAGAAACCTAGAGAGGAACCAGGCTATGTGGGGTGGCCAGTCCTCTTCTGGCTGTGCCGGGTGGAGATTATAACAGAACATGGTCAAGATGTTCAATGTTCATAAATGACCAGCATGGTCGAATAATAATAAGGCAGAACAGTTGAAACTAGAGCAGCAGCACAGTCAGGTGGAAGTTGAAACTGGAGCAGCAGCATGGCCAGGTAGACTGGGGACAGCAAGGAGTCATCATGTCAGGTAGTCCTGGGGCATGGTCCTAGGGCTCAGGTCAGTTGAAACTGGAACAGCAGCATGGCCAGGTGGACTGGGGACAGCAAGGAGTCACATGTCAGGTAGTCCTGGGGCATGGTCCTAGGGCTCAGGTCCTCCGAGAGAGAGAAAGAAAGAGAGAAGGAGAGAATTAGAGAACGCACACTTAGATTCACACAGGACACCGAATAGGACAGGAGAAGTACTCCAGATATAACAAACTGACCCCAGCCCCCCGACACATAAACTACTGCAGCATAAATACTGGAGGCTGAGATCCATTTAAACCCCTCTCTGTCCCTGTCAGATCCATTTAAACCCCTCTCTGTCCCTGTCAGATCCATTTAAACCCCTCTCTGTCCCTGTCAGATCCATTTAAACCCCTCTCTGTCCCTATCAGATCCATTTAAACCCCTCTCTGTCCCTGTCAGATCCATTTAAACCCCTCTCTGTCCCTATCAGATCCATTTAAACCCCTCTCTGTCCCTGTCAGATCCATTTAAACCCCTCTCTGTCCCTGTCAGATCCATTTAAACCCCTCTCTGTCCCTGTCAGATCCATTTAAACCCCTCTCTGTCCCTGTCAGATCCATTTAAACCCCTCTCTGTCCCTGTCAGATCCATTTAAACCCCTCTCTGTCCCTATCAGATCCTTTTAAACCCCTCTCTGTCCCTATCAGATCCATTTAAACCCCTCTCTGTCCCTATCAGATCCATTTAAAGCCCTATCTGTCCCTGTCAGATCCAGCCAGTGAGTGGTCCGGTGGAAGGGGGTGTGCTGGTGACCATCCATGGGTCTAACCTGGGGATGCACTACCAGGACATCCAGGGAGGGGTGACTGTAGCTGGTGTCAGCTGTCTGCCTCAGCCCCATGGATACCTCATCTCTACCAGGTAAATCACACAGGGGGTAGGATTGTCTAACGGTTTAGCTCTGAACACAGGGTGTCCACAGTCAGTCTCTTTTTGTGTTCGCACAGCAAAGACCTTGAAGTCGTCACCCACTCAGTCTTGTTATAATAACCAAACCAGAAGGTGGCATTTTGCATGTCCCTGTTTGTTCCTTTATGATCAGAGTTCTCTAGCCCTGTTCCTGGAGAGCTACCATCCAGTAGGTTTTCCTTCCAACTCTAATCTAGTGCACCTGATTCTAATGATTAGCTGGTTGAAAAGCTGAATCTACAACTGGGATTGAAACGAAAACCTACAGGATGGTAGCTCTCCAGGAACAGGGTTGGAGAGCTCTGGTCTAGATAGCCAATGTTAGCTAGCTATCTAGCTGCGGCTATTCTGCTATTGTTGTTGAAAGCCCTAGTTGGTACTAGCCAGATGACCACAGCTAGATAATTAGCTAGCAAGATGACAAAGAAACAATGTAATTCACTCTCCATAATCGCATACAGCCCATAGATATAATTAAGTTTGCTGGCTAAATGTTAGCTAAATAGTTAGCATGATTAGCTAGCTTTTGTGTTACATTGATTCTTCCTTTAATAGTTGTGAGCTTACGCCG
>NC_034190.2:86352980-86355261 GCF_002021735.2 Oncorhynchus kisutch
GACACGGTAACCTGTCCTGTTAGAGATGAATCTGACCGACACGGTAACCTGTCCTGTTAGAGATGAATCTGACCGACACGGTAACCTGTCCTGTTAGAGGATGAATCTGACCGACACGGTAACCTGTCCTGTTAGAGATGAATCTGACCGACACGGTAAACCTGTCCTGTTAGAGATGAATCTGACCGACACGGTAACCTGTCCTGTTAGAGATGAATCTGACCGACACGGTAACCTGTCCTGTTAGAGATGAATCTGACCGACACGGTAACCTGTCCTGTTAGAGATGAATCTGACCGACACGGTAACCTGTCCTGTTTAGAGATGAATCTGACCGACACGTAACCTGTCCTGTTAGAGGTGAATCTGACCGACACGGTAACCTGTCCTGTTAGAGATGAATCTGACCGACACGGTAACCTGTCCTGTTAGAGATGAATCTGACCGACACGTAACCTGTCCTGTTAGAGATGAAATCTGACCGACACGGTAACCTGTCCTGTTAGAGGTGAATCTGACCGACACGGTAACCTGTCCTGTTAGAGGTGAATCTGACCGACACGGTAACCTGTCCTGTTAGAGGTGAATCTGACCGACACGGTAACCTGTCCTGTTAGAGATGAATCTGACCGACACGGTAACCTGCCCTGTTAGAGATGAATCTGACCGACACGGTAACCTGTCCTGTTAGAGATGAATCTGACCGACACGGTAACCTGTCCTGTTAGAGGTGAATCTGACCGACACGGTAACCTGTCCTGTTAGAGATGAATCTGACCGACACGGTAACCTGTCCTGTTAGAGATGAATCTGACCGACACGGTAACCTGTCCTGTTAGAGATGAATCTGACCGACACGGTAACCTGTCCTGTTAGAGATGAATCTGACCGACACGGTAACCTGTCCTGTTAGAGATGAATCTGACCGACACGGGTAACCTGTCCTGTTAGAGATTAATCTGACCGACACGGTAACCTGTCCTGTTAGAGATGAATCTGACCGACACGGTAACCTGTCCTGTTAGAGATGAATCTGACCGACACGGTAACCTGTCCTGTTAGAGGTGAATCTGACCGACACGGTAACCTGTCCTGTTAGAGATGAATCTGACCGACACGGTAACCTGTCCTGTTAGAGGTGAATCTGACCGACACGGTAACCTGTCCTGTTAGAGATGAATCTGACCGACACGGTAACCTGTCCTGTTAGAGATGAATCTGACCGACACGGTAACCTGTCCTGTTAGAGATGAATCTGACCGACACGGTAACCTGTCCTGTTAGAGGTGAATCTGACCGACACGGTAACCTGTCCTGTTAGAGATGAATCTGACCGACACGGTAACCTGTCCTGTTAGAGATGAATCTGACCGACACGGTAACCTGTCCTGTTAGAGATGAATCTGACCGACACGGTAACCTGTCCTGTTAGAGATGAATCTGACCGACACGGTAACCTGTCCTGTTAGAGGTGAATCTGACCGACACGGTAACCTGTCCTGTTAGAGATGAATCTGACCGACACGGTAACCTGTCCTGTTAGAGGTGAATCTGACCGACACGGTAACCTGTCCTGTTAGAGGTGAATCTGTTAGAGGTGAATCTGTTAGAGGTGAATCTGTTAGAGGTGAATCTGTTAGAGGTGAATCTGTTAGAGGTGAATCTGTTAGAGGTGAATCTGTTAGAGGTGAATCTGTTAGAGGTGAATCTGTTAGAGGTGAATCTGTTAGAGGTGAATCTGTTAGAGGTGAATCAGACCGTTTTCCTACTGTATTTTCCTACTGTATTTTCCTACTGTATTTCAGATCGTCATTTTAAATAACAATATGTTGTTAACTGACCTGTATATGATGTCTGACTGACCTGTGTATGTGTTGGTCCAGTCAAGGACCTTTGACCTCTGATGACTAATGGCTGTCTGTCCGTCCCAGGGTAAGGACCTGACGCGTGCCATGACTCGTGATGAAGTGGTAGCCAGGTTAGGTGACCAGGAGTGTGAGGTCAAGACTCTAGACAGCACTCACCTGTACTGTGAACCACCTTGAGAAACAACCAGACAGTCTAGGGAGCAACCAACTGCCCAGCCTGAGGGTTTGTACACACACACCCACACACACACGGTCAATACTGTACCTTATTCTTTGAGTTGGTATCTCCTGACAGCACGACATCACTGTGTTCCTCAACCATCTCCACCCCAGGAACTGGAATGAGATGATGCAGTTATTTAATGATTGAGGATGTTTATCTGTATCTCTTTCCCCTCCTCTCCCTCTCTCTC
>NC_034190.2:86355361-86365361 GCF_002021735.2 Oncorhynchus kisutch
TCCCTCTCTCTCCTCCTCTCCCTCCATATCTCTGTCCCTCTCTCCCCTTCTCTCCCTCCGTATCTCTCTCCCTCTCTCTCCTCCTCTCCCTCCGTATCTCTCTCCCTCTCTCTCCTCCTCTCCCTCCGTATCTCTCTCCCTCCCCTCTCTCTCCTCCTCTCCCTCTGTATCTCTCTCCCTCCCTCTCTCTCCTCCTCTCCCTCTGTATCTCTCTCCCTCTCTCTCCTCCTCTCCCTCCATATCTCTCTCCCTCCCTCTCTCTCTCTCCCCTCCTCTCCCTCCATATCTCTCTCCCTCTCTCTCCTCCTCTCCCTCCATATCTCTGTCCCTCTCTCCTCCTCTCCCTCCATATCTCTGTCCCTCTCTCTCCTCCTCTCCCTCCATATCTCTGTCCCTCTCGCCTCCTCTCCCTCCATATCTCTGTCCCTCTCTCTCCTCCTCTCCCTCCATATCTCTGTCCCTCTCGCCTCCTCTCCCTCCATATCTCTGTCCCCTCTCTCTCTCTCCTCCTCTCCCTCCGTATCTCTGTCCCCTCTCTCCTCCTCTCCCCTCCATATCTCTGTCCCTCTCTCTCCTCCTCTCCCTCCATATCTCTGTCCCTCTCTCTCCTCCTCTCCCTCCGTATCTCTGTCCTCTCTCTCCTCCTCTCCCTCCATATCTCTGTCCCTCTCTCTCCTCCTCTCCCTCCATATCTCTGTCCCTCTCTCTCCTCCTCTCCCTCCATATCTCTGTCCCTCTCTCCTCCTCTCCCTCCATATCTCTCTCCCTCTCTCTCCTCCTCTCCCTCCATATCTCTCTCCCTCTCTCTCTCCTCCTCTCCTCCGTATCTCTCTCCCTCCCTCTCTCTCCTCCTCTCCCTCCGTATCTCTGTCCCTCTCTCCTCCTCTCCCTCCATATCTCTCTCCCTCTCTCTCCTCCTCTCCCTCCATATCTCTGTCCCTCTCTCTCCTCCTCTCCCTCCATATCTCTGTCCCTCTCTCCTCCTCTCCCTCCATATCTCTCTCCCTCCTCTCCCTCCATATCTCTGTCCCTCTCTCTCCTCCTCTCCCTCCGTATCTCTGTCCCTCTCTCTCCTCCTCTCCCTCCGTATCTCTGTCCCTCTCTCTCCTCCTCTCCCTCCATATCTCTGTCCCTCTCTCTCCTCCTCTCCCTCCATAATCTCTGTCCTCTCTCTGCCTCCTCTTCCCTCCATATCTCTCTCCCTCTCTCTCCTCCTCTCCCTCCCATATCTCTGTCCCTCTCTCTCCTCCTCTCCCTCCATATCTCTGTCCCTCTCTCTCCTCCTCTCCCTCCATATCTCTGTCCCTCTCTCTCCTCCTCTCCCTCCATATCTGTCCCTCTCTCTCTCCTCTCCCTCCATATCTCTTCCCTCTCTCCTCCTCTCCCTTCGTATCTCTTTTCCCTCCTCTCCCTCCATATCTCTCTCCCTCTCTCTCCTCCTCGTCCCTCTGTATCTCTCTCCCTCTCTCTCCTCCTCTCCCTCCGTATCTCTCTCCCTCTCTCTCTCCCCTCCTCTCCCGTCCGTATCTCTGTCCCTCTCTCTCCTCCTCTCCCTCTGTATCTCTCTCCCTCCTCTCCCTCCGTATCTCTGTCCCTCTCTCTCCTCCTCTCCCTCTGTATCTCTCTCCCCTCCTCTCCCTCCGTATCTCTCTCCCTCTCTCTCTCCCTCCTCTCCCTCCGTATCTCTGTCCCTCTCTCCCCTTCTCTCCCTCCGTATCTCTCTCTCCCTCTCTCTCTCTCCTCCTCTCCCCTCCGTATCTCTGTCCCTCTCTCTCCTCCTCTCCCTCCGTATCTCTGTCCCTCTCTCTCCTCCTCTCCCTCCATATCTCTGTCCCTCTCTCTCCTTCTCTCCCTCCATATCTCTGTCCCTCTCTCTCCTCCTCTCCCTCCATATCTCTGTCCCTCTCTCCTCCTCTCCCTCCGTATCTCTTTTCCCCTCCTCTCCCTCCATATCTCTCTCCCTCTCTCTCTCCCCTCCTCTCCCTCCGTATCTCTGTCCCTCTCTCCCCTTCTCTCCCTCCGTATCTCTCTCCCTCCCTCTCTCTCCTCCTCTCCCTCTGTATCTCTCTCCCTCTCTCTCCTCATCTCCCTCTGTATCTCTCTCCCTCTCTCCCCTCCTCTCCCTCCGTATCTCTCTCCCCTCCTCTCCCTCCGTATCTCTGTCCCTCTCTCCCCTTCTCTCCCTCCGTATCTCTCTCCCCTCCTCTCCCTCCGTATCTCTCTCCCTCTCTCTCTCCTCTGTATCTCTCTCCCTCCGTATCTCTCCCTCTCTCTCTCCCTTCTCTCCCTCCGTATCTCTCTCCCTCTCTCTCTCCCCTCCTCTCCCTCCGTATCTCTCTCCCTCTCTCTCTCCCCTCCTCTCCCTCCGTATCTCTCTCCCTCTCTCTCTCCCCTCCTCTCCCTCTGTATCTCTCTCCCTCTCTCTCTCTCCTCCTCTCCCTCCGTATCTCTCCCTCTCTCTCTCTCCTCCTCTCCCTCTGTATCTCTGTCCCTCTCTCTCCTCCTCTCCCTCCGTATCTCTCTCTGTATCTCTCTCCCTCTCTCTCTCCCTCCGTATCTCTCTCTGTATCTCTCTCCCTCTCTCTCTCCCTCTGTATCTCTCTCCCTCCGTATCTCTCTCTCTCTCTCCTCCTCCTCTCCCTCCGTATCTCTCCCTCTCTCTCTCCCCTTCTCTCCCTCCGTATCTCTCTCCCTCTCTCTCTCCCCTCCTCTCCCTCCGTATCTCTGTCCCTCTCTCCCCTTCTCTCCCTCCGTATCTCTGTCCCTCTCTCCCCTTCTCTCCCTCCGTATCTCTCTCCCTCTCTCTCTCCCCTCCTCTCCCTCCGTATCTCTCTCCCTCTCTCTCTCACCTCCTCTCCCTCCGTATCTCTCTCCCTCTCTCTCTCCTCCTCTCCCTCCATATCTCTCTCCCTCTCTCTCCTCCTCTCCCTCTGTATCTCTCTCCTCCTCTCCCTCCGTATCTCTCTCCCTCTCTCTCTCTCCTCCTCTCCCTCCATATCTCTCTCCCTCTCTCTCTCCTCCTCTCCCTCTGTATCTCTCTCCTCCTCTCCCTCCGTATCTCTCTCCCTCTCTCTCTCTCCTCCTCTCCCTCCATATCTCTCTCCCTCTCTCCCCTCCTCTCCCTCCGTATCTCTGTCCCTCTCTCTCCTCCTCTCCCTCCGTATCTCTCTCCCTCTCTCTCTCCCCTCCTCTCCTCCGTATCTCTGTCCCTCTCTCTCCTCCTCTCCCTCTGTATCTCTCTCCCCTCCTCTCCCTCTGTATCTCTCTCCCCTCCTCTCCCTCCGTATCTCTCTCCCTCCGTATCTCTCTCCCCTCCTCTCCCTCCGTATCTCTGTCCTTCTCTCCCTCCGTATCTCTCTCCCTCTCTCTCTCCCCTTCTCTCCCTCCGTATCTCTCTCCCTCTCTCTCTCCCCTCCTCTCCCTCCGTATCTCTGTCCCTCTCTCCCCTTCTCTCCCTCCGTATCTCTCTCCCTCTCTCTCTCCCCTCCTCTCCCTCCGTATCTCTCTCCCTCTCTCTCTCTCCTCCTCTCCCTCCATATCTCTCTCCCTCTCTCCCCTCCTCTCCCTCCGTATCTCTCTCCCTCTCTCTCTCTCCTCCTCTCCCTCCATATCTCTCTCCCTCTATCCCCTCCTCTCCCTACGTATCTCTCTCTCCTCCTCTCCCTCTGTATCTCTCTCCTCCTCTCCCTCTGTATCTCTCTCCTCCTCTCCCTCTGTATCTCTCTCCTCCTCTCCCTCCGTATCTCTCTCCCTCTCTCTCTCTCTCCTCCTCTCCCTCCATATCTCTCTCCCTCTCTCCCCTCCTCTCCCTCCGTATCTCTCTCCCTCTCTCTCTCTCCTCCTCTCCCTCCATATCTCTCTCCCTCTCTCCCCTCCTCTCCCTCCGTATCTCTGTCCCTCTCTCCCCTCCTCTCCCTCCGTATCTCTGTCCCTCTCTCTCCTAATCTCCCTCCGTATCTCTCTCCCTCTCTCTCTCCCTCCGTATCTCTCTCTCTCTCTCTCCTCCTCTCCCTCCGTATCTCTGTCCCTCTCTCTCCTCCTCTCCCTCCGTATCTCTGTCCCTCTCTCTCCTCCTCTCCCTCCGTATCTCTGTCCCTCTCTCTCTGTATCTCTGTCCCTCTCCCCTTCTCTCCCTCTGTATCTCTCTCCCTCTCTCTCTCCCCTTCTCTCCCTCCGTATCTCTCTCCCTCTCTCTCCCCTCCCTCTCTCCCTCTCTCTCTCCCCTCCTCTCCCTCTCTCTCTCCCCTCCTCTCCCTCTCTCTCTCCCCTCTCTTTCACCCTCTCCCCTCCCTCTCTCTAGGTGGTGATGGGGAAGCTGAACGTAGACCTGGGTACAGTGCAGTATGATACAGAAGGCCTCTCACCTGTCCCTCTGGCTGCCCAGGTGGGTCTGGCTGCAGGGGCTGCTGTGGTGGTCCTAGTGGTGCTGGTCATCATCCTCATGTACAGGTCAGTCACAGGCACACTAACACACACACACACTAACACACACACACACTAACATACACTAACACACTAACACACACACACACACACACACACTAACACACACACACACACACACTAACACACACCCTAACACACACACACACACTAACACACACCCTAACACACACACACACACACACACACACTAACACACACACACTAACACACACACACACTAACACACACACACACTAACACACACACACTAACACACACACACACTAACACACCCACACTAACACACACTCACTCACACACTCTAACACTCACTCACTCATCTGTATACATTAATTCATGTTTGATTTGATTGATTGGTTGATTGAGTAACTAATTGATTGATAGTAGATGATTGATTACCTGATTGATAGTAGTTGCAGTGAATCCCAGGTGAGGTACTGTGTGTGTCTGTGTGCAGGAGGAAGAGCAAACAGGCTCTGAGAGACTACAAGAAGGTTCTGGTTCAGCTGGAGACTCTGGAGATCAATGTGGGAGACCAGTGCAGGAAGGAGTTCACAGGTAAATGCTCCTATCAGCCTGTTTCGTTCAATAGAGACTTCGTCTGAAATGGTACCCTATGCCCTATATAGTGCCCTACTTTTGGCAAGGGCCAATGGAACTCTGTTCAACATGAGTGCTTTACATAGGGGATAGTTCTTTAGGGGATAGTGCTTTACATAGGGGATAGTTCTTTACATAGGGGATAGTTCTTTACATAGGGGATAGTTCTTTACATAGGGGATAGTTCTTTAGGGGATAGTGCTTTACATAGGGGATAGTTCTTTAGGGGATAGTTCTTTAGGGGATAGTTCTTTAGGGGATAGTTCTTTAGGGGATAGTTCTTTAGGGGATAGTTCTTTACATAGGGGATAGTTCTTTACATAGGGGATAGTTCTTTAGGGGATAGTTCTTTACATAGGTGATAGTTCTTTACATAGGGGATAGTTCTTTAGGGGATAGTTCTTTACATAGGGGATAGTTCTTTAGGGGATAGTTCTTTACATAGGGGATAGTTATTTAGGGGATAGTTCTTTACATAGGGGATAGTTCTTTACATAGGGGATAGTTCTTTAGGGGATAGTTCTTTACATAGGGGATAGTTCTTTAGGGGATAGTTCTTTACATAGGGGATAGTTCTTTACATAGGGGATAGTTCTTTACATAGGGGATAGTTCTTTAGGGGATAGTTCTTTAGGGGATAGTTCTTTACATAGGGGATAGTTCTTTACATAGGGGATAGTTCTTTAGGGGATAGTTCTTTACATAGGGGATAGTTCTTTACATAGGGGATAGTTTCTTTAGGGGATAGTTCTTTACATAGGGGATAGTTCTTTAGGGGATAGTTCTTTACATAGGAGATAGTTCTTTAGGGGATAGTTCTTTACATAGAGGATAGTTTTTTTAGGGATAGTTCTTTACATAGGGGATAGTTCTTTACATAGGGGATAGTTCTTTACATAGGGGATAGTTCTTTACATAGGGGATAGTTCTTTACATAGGGGATAGTTCTTTACATAGGGGATAGTTCTTTAGGGGATAGTTCTTTACATAAGGGATAGTCCTTTACATAGGGGATAGTTCTTTACATGGGATAGTTCTTTACATAGGGGATAGTTCTTTACATAGGGGATAGTTCTTTAGGGGATAGTTCTTTACATAGGGGATAGTTCTTTACATAGGGGATAGTTCTTTACATAGGGGATAGTTCTTTACATAGGGGATAGTTCTTTACATAGGGGATAGTTCTTTACATAGGGGATAGTTTCTTTACAATAGTTCTTTACATAGGGGATAGTTCTTTAGGGGATAGTTCTTTACATAGGGGATAGTTCTTTACATAGGGGATAGTTCTTTACATAGGGGATAGTTCTTTACATAGGGGATAGTTCTTTACATAGGGGATAGTTCTTTACATAGGGGATAGTTCTTTACATAGGGGATAGTTCTTTACATAGGGGATAGTTCTTTACATAGGGGATAGTTCTTTACATAGGGGATAGTTTCTTTACATAGGGGATAGTTCTTTACATAGGGGATAGTTCTTTAGGGGATAGTTCTTTACATAGGGGATAGTTCTTTACATAGGGGATAGTTCTTTACATAGGGGATAGTTCTTTACATAGGGGATAGTTCTTTACATAGGGGATAGTTTCTTTAGGGGATAGTTCTTTACATAGGGGATAGTTATTTAGGGGATAGTTCTTTACATAGGGGATAGTTCTTTACATAGGGGATAGTTCTTTAAGGGATAGTTCTTTACATAGGGGATAGTTCTTTACATAGGGGATAGTTTCTTTACATAGGGGATAGTTCTTTAGGGGATAGTTCTTTAGGGGATAGTTCTTTAGGGGATAGTTCTTTACATAGGGGATAGTTCTTTAGGGGATAGTTCTTTACATAGGGGATAGTTATTTAGGGGATAGTTCTTTACATAGGGGATAGTTCTTTACATAGGGGATAGTTCTTTACATAGGGGATAGTTCTTTAGGGGATAGTTCTTTACATAGGGGATAGTTCTTTAGGGGATAGTTCTTTAGGGAATAGGTTGCCATTTTGGACGCATTGACACAGCTCCTGAGCCTTAATAAAGACAGGATCCATTTATCCTCCTCCTGTCCCCTCCTCTACAATCCTCTCTTCCACTTCTCTCCTCCTCTTCTCCCCTCCTCTTCTCACCCCTTCTCTTCTCCCCTCCCCTCCTCTTCCCCTCCTCCCCTCCTCTTCCCTCCCTCTCACCTCCTCTCCCCTCTCCACCTCTTCTCTCCTCCTCTCCTCTCCACTCCTCCTCTCCTCTCCTCCTCTCTACTCCTCTCCTCTCTACTTCTCTACTCCTCTCCACTCCTCTCCTCCTCTCCTCCTCTCCTCTCCACTCCTCCTCTCCTCCTCTCTACTCCTCTCCTCCTCTCCTCTCCACTCCTCCCCCCCAGATCTGATGACAGAGATGATGGATCTGAGTAGTGATGTGGGTGGACCAGGTATTCCTCTCCTGGACTATAAGACGTATGCAGAGCGCGTGTTCTTCCCCGGCCAGAGGGGGGCGCCCCTGAGTCAGAACCTGGACCTGCCAGAGTCCCGCAGACGGACGGTGGAACAGGGCCTGGGACAACTCAACAACCTCCTCAACAACAGACTTTTCCTTATCAGGGTGAGTAAATGGTTGGACATAGATGGACAGATGAACAGACGGACAGATGGATGTGCAGGTAGACAGACAGATGGAAGTGCAGGCAGATGGACAGACGGACAGATTGACAGATGGAAGTGCAGGCAGACGGACAGACGGACAGATTGACAGATGGAAGTGCTGGCAGACGGACAGTGTCGGTTTGTCCAGACAAATCTGGTGGGAAGTGAGCTGGCAACCATTGGTTTGCTGGTATCAAATTCTAGATGCCGGCCCCTGCCATTGCGACCTTGAGTAAGGTACTTAACTACCTTGAACAAAGGGCCATAATATGGCTACCAACTGTTCCTTGGGCATCGTAATATGGCTACCAACTGTTCCAGGGGCATCGTAATATGGCTACCAACTGTTCCAGGGGCATCGTAATATGGCTACCAACTGTACCAGGGGCATCGTAATATGGCTACCTCTCCAGGGGCATCGTAATATGGCTACCAACTGTTCCAGGGGCATCGTAATATGGCTACCAACTGTTCCAGGGGCATCGTAATATGGCTACCAACTGTACCAGGGGCATCGTAATATGGCTACCAACTGTACCAGGGGCATTGTAATATGGCTACCTCTCCAGGGGCATCGTAATATGGCTACCAACTGTACCAGGGGCATCGTAATATGGCTACCAACTGTACCAGGGGCATCGTAATATGGCTACCAACTGTACCAGGGGCATCGTAATATGGCTACCAACTGTACCAGGGGCATCGTAATATGGCTTTCAACTGTACCAGGGGCATCGTAATATGGCTACCAACTGTACCAGGGGCATCGTAATATGGCTACCAACTGTACCAGGGGCATCGTAATATGGCTACCAACTGTACCAGGGGCATCGTAATATGGCTACCAACTGTACCAGGGGCATCGTAATATGGCTACCAACTGTACCAGGGGCATCGTAATATGGCTACCAACTGTTCCAGGGGCATCGTAATATGGCTACCTCTCCAGGGGCATCGTAATATGGCTACCAACTGTTCCAGGGGCATCATAATATGGCTACCAACTGTACCAGGGGCATCGTAATATGGCTACCAACTGTACCAGGGGCATCGTAATATGGCTACCAACTGTTCCAGGGGCATCGTAATATGGCTACCAACTGTTCCAGGGGCATCGTAATATGGCTACCTCTCCAGGGGCATCGTAATATGGCTACCAACTGTTCCAGGGGCATCGTAATATGGCTACTAACTGTACCAGGGGCATCGTAATATGGCTACCAACTGTACCAGGGGCATCGTAATATGGCTACCAACTGTTCCAGGGGCATCGTAATATGGCTACCTCTCCAGGGGCATCGTAATATGGCTACCAACTGTACCGGGGGCAGCGTAATATGGCTACCAACTGTACCAGGGGCATCGTAATATGGCTACCTCTCCAGGGGCATCGTAATATGGCTACCAACTGTACCAGGGGCATCGTAATATGGCTACCAACTGTACCAGGGGCATCGTAATATGGCTACCAACTGTGCCAGGGGCATCGTAATATGGCTACCTCTCCAGGGGCAGCGTAATATGGGGCTACCTCTCCAGGGGCATCGTAATATGGCTACCTCTCCAGGGGCATCGTAATATGGCTACCAACTGTTGCAGGGGCATCGTAATATGGCTACCAACTGTTCCAGGGGCATCGTAATATGGCTACCAACTGTACCAGGGGCATCGTAATATGGCTACCAACTGTACCAGGGGCATCGTAATATGGCTACCAACTGTACCAGGGGCATCGTAATATGGCTACCTCTCCAGGGGCATCGTAATATGGCTACCAACTGTTCCAGGGGCATCGTGATATGGCTACCAACTGTTCCAGGGGCATCGTAATATGGCTACCAACTGTTCCAGGGGCATCGTAATATGGCTACCTCTCCAGGGGCATCGTAATATGGCTACCTCTCCAGGGGCATCGTAATATGGCTACCAACTGTTCCAGGGGCATCATAATATGGCTACCTCTCCAGGGGTATTGCAATATGGCTACCTCTCCAGGGGCATTGTAATATGGCTACCAACTGTTCCAGGGGCATCGTAATATGGCTACTAACTGTTCCAGGGGCATCGTAATATGGCTACCTCTCCAGGGTCATCGTAATATGGCTACCAACTGTTCCAGGGGCATCGTAATATGGCTACCAACTGTTCCAGGGGCATCGTAATATGGCTACCAACTGTACCAGGGGCATCGTAATATGGCTACCTCTCCAGGGGCATCGTAATATGGCTACCAACTGTACCAGGGGCATCGTAATATGGCTACCTCTCCAGGGGCATCGTAATATGGCTACCAACTGTACCAGGGGCATCGTAATATGGCTACCTCTCC
>NC_034190.2:86375361-86505120 GCF_002021735.2 Oncorhynchus kisutch
TGTTATGCTACTATAGAACCTGTTATACTACTATAGAACCTGTTATACTATAGAACCTGTTATACTATAGAACCTGTTATACTACTATAGAACCTGTTATACTACTATAGAACCTGTTATACTACTATAGAACCTGTTATACTACTATAGAACCTGTTATACTACTATAGAACCTGTTATACTATAGAACCTGTTATACTACTATAGAACCTGTTATACTATAGAACCTGTTATACTGTAGAACCTGTTATACTATAGAACCTGTTATGCTACTATAGAACCTGTTATACTATAGAACCTGTTATACTACTATAGAACCTGTTATACTATAGAACCTGTTATGCTACTATAGAACCTGTTATACTACTATAGAACCTGTTATACTACCATAGAACCTGTTATAATATAGAACCTGTTATGCTACTATAGAACCTGTTATACTGTAGAACCTGTTATACTATAGAACCTGTTATACTACTATAGAACCTGTTATACTATAGAACCTGTTATACTATAGAACCTGTTATACTACTATAGAACCTGTTATACTACTATAGAACCTGTTATACTATAGAACCTGTTATACTATAGAACCTGTTATACTACTATAGAACCTGTTATACTATAGAACCTGTAGTGTATATATATAGTAGTATATATATACTATATAGCCTGTTTAATACTATATAGCCTGTTTAATACTATATAGCCTGTTTAATACTATATAGCCTGTTATACTATATAGCCTGTTTAATACTATATAGCCTGTTTAATACTATATAGCCTGTTTAATACTATATAGCCTGTTATACTATATAGCCTGTTATACTATATAGCCTGTTATACTACTATATAGCCTGTTTAATACTATATAGCCTGTTATACTATATAGCCTGTTTCATACTATATAGCCTGTTATACTACTATATAGCCTGTTTAATACTATATAGCCTGTTATACTATATAGCCTGTTATAATACTATATAGCCTGTTTAATACTATATAGCCTGTTTAATACTATATAGCCTGTTTAATACTATATAGCCTGTTATACTATATAGCCTGTTTAATACTATATAGCCTGTTATACTATATAGCCTGTTTAATACTATATAGCCTGTTTAATACTATATAGCCTGTTATACTATATAGCCTGTTTAATACTATATAGCCTGTTTAATACTATATAGCCTGTTTAATACTATATAGCCTGTTTAATACTATATAGCCTGTTTAATACTATATAGCCTGTTTAATACTATATAGCCTGTTTAATACTATATAGCCTGTTATACTATATAGCCTGTTTAATACTATATAGCCTGTTATACTATATAGCCTGTTTAATACTATATAGCCTGTTATACTATATAGCCTGTTTAATACTATATAGCCTGTTATAATATATAGCCTGTTATAATACTATATAGCCTGTTATACTATATAGCCTGTTATACTATATAGCCTGTTTAATACTATATAGCCTGTTTAATACTATATAGCCTGTTTAATACTATATAGCCTGTTTAATACTATATAGCCTGTTTAATACTATATAGCCTGTTTAATACTATATAGCCTGTTTAATACTATATAGCCTGTTTAATACTATATAGCCTGTTTAATACTATATAGCCTGTTTAATACTATATAGCCTGTTATACTATATAGCCTGTTTAATACTATATAGCCTGTTTAATACTATATAGCCTGTTTAATACTATATAGCCTGTTATAATACTATATAGCCTGTTATACTATATAGCCTGTTATACTATATAGCCTGTTTAATACTATATAGCCTGTTTAATACTATATAGCCTGTTTAATACTATATAGCCTGTTTAATACTATATAGCCTGTTTAATACTATATAGCCTGTTATACTATATAGCCTGTTATAATACTATATAGCCTGTTATACTATATAGCCTGTTATACTATATAGCCTGTTATACTATATAGCCTGTTTAATACTATATAGCCTGTTTAATACTATATAGCCTGTTATAATACTATATAGCCTGTTATACTATATAGCCTGTTATAGTATATAGCCTGTTATACTATATAGCCTGTTATACTATATAGCCTGTTTAATACTATATAGCCTGTTTAATACTATATAGCCTGTTTAATACTATATAGCCAGTTTAATACTATATAGCCTGTTATACTATATAGCCTGTTATACTATATAGCCTGTTATACTATATAGCCTGTTTAATACTATATAGCCTGTTTAATACTATATAGCCTGTTATACTATATAGCCTGTTTAATACTATATAGCCTGTTATACTATATAGCCTGTTTAATACTATATAGCCTGTTATACTATATAGCCTGTTTAATACTATATAGCCTGTTATACTATATAGCCTGTTTAATACTATATAGCCTGTTATAATATATAGCCTGTTATAATACTATATAGCCTGTTATAATACTATATAGCCTGTTATACTATATAGCCTGTTATACTATATAGCCTGTTATACTATATAGCCTGTTATAATATATAGCCTGTTATAATACTATATAGCCTGTTATAATACTATATAGCCTGTTATACTATATAGCCTGTTATACTATATAGCCTGTTATACTATATAGCCTGTTATACTATATAGCCTGTTAATACTATATAGCCTGTTATACTATATAGCCTGTTATACTATATAGCCTGTTATACTATATAGCCTGTTTAATACTATATAGCCTGTTTAATACTATATAGCCTGTTATACTATATAGCCTGTTATACTATATAGCCTGTTATAATATATAGCCTGTTATAATACTATATAGCCTGTTATACTATATAGCCTGTTTAATACTATATAGCCTGTTTAATACTATATAGCCTGTTATACTATATAGCCTGTTATAATATATAGCCTGTTATAATACTATATAGCCTGTTATAATACTATATAGCCTGTTTAATACTATATAGCCTGTTATAATACTATATAGCCTGTTATACTATATAGCCTGTTATACTATATAGCCTGTTTAATACTATATAGCCTGTTTAATACTATATAGCCTGTTTAATACTATATAGCCTGTTTAATACTATATAGCCTGTTTAATACTATATAGCCTGTTTAATACTATATAGCCTGTTTAATACTATATAGCCTGTTTAATACTATATAGCCTGTTTAATACTATATAGCCTGTTATACTATATAGCCTGTTATACTATATAGCCTGTTTAATACTATATAGCCTGTTTAATACTATATAGCCTGTTTAATACTATATCGCCTGTTTAATACTATATCGCCTGTTTAATACTATATAGCCTGTTTAATACTATATAGCCTGTTTAATACTATATAGCCTGTTATACTATATAGCCTGTTTAATACTATATAGCCTGTTATACTACTATATAGCCTGTTATACTATATAACCTGTTTAATACTATATAGCCTGTTTAATACTATATAGCCTGTTTAATACTATATAGCCTGTTTAATACTATATAGCCTGTTTAATACTATATAGCCTGTTTAATACTATATAGCCTGTTATACTATATAGCCTGTTTAATACTATATAGCCTGTTATACTATATAGCCTGTTATACTATATAGCCTGTTATACTATATAGCCTGTTATACTATATAGCCTGTTTAATACTATATAGCCTGTTTAATACTATATAGCCTGTTATAATACTATATAGCCTGTTATACTATATAGCCTGTTATACTATATAGCCTGTTTAATACTATATAGCCTGTTTAATACTATATAGCCTGTTATACTATATAGCCTGTTATAATATATAGCCTGTTATAATACTATATAGCCTGTTATACTATATAGCCTGTTATACTATATAGCCTGTTTAATACTATATAGCCTGTTTAATACTATATAGCCTGTTTAATACTATATAGCCTGTTTAATACTATATAGCCTGTTTAATACTATATAGCCTGTTTAATACTATATAGCCTGTTTAATACTATATAGCCTGTTTAATACTATATAGCCTGTTTAATACTATATAGCCTGTTATAATACTATATAGCCTGTTATACTATATAGCCTGTTATACTATATAGCCTGTTTAATACTATATAGCCTGTTTAATACTATATAGCCTGTTATACTATATAGCCTGTTATAATATATAGCCTGTTATAATACTATATAGCCTGTTATACTATATAGCCTGTTATACTATATAGCCTGTTTAATACTATATAGCCTGTTTAATACTATATAGCCTGTTTAATACTATATAGCCTGTTTAATACTATATAGCCTGTTTAATACTATATAGCCTGTTTAATACTATATAGCCTGTTTAATACTATATAGCCTGTTTAATACTATATAGCCTGTTATACTATATAGCCTGTTATACTATATAGCCTGTTTAATACTATATAGCCTGTTTAATACTATATAGCCTGTTATACTATATAGCCTGTTTAATACTATATAGCCTGTTTAATACTATATAGCCTGTTATACTATATAGCCTGTTATACTATATAGCCTGTTATACTATATAGCCTGTTATACTATATAGCCTGTTATACTATATAGCCTGTTATACTATATAGCCTGTTATACTATATAGCCTGTTATACTATATAGCCTGTTATACTATATAGCCTGTTATACTATATAGCCTGTTATACTATATAGCCTGTTATACTATATAGCCTGTTATACTATATAGCCTGTTATAATACTATATAGCCTGTTATAATACTATATAGCCTGTTATAATACTATATAGCCTGTTATACTATATAGCCTGTTATACTATATAGCCTGTTATACTTATATAGCCTGTTATACTATATAGCCTGTTATACTATATAGCCTGTTATACTATATAGCCTGTTTAATACTATATAGCCTGTTATACTATATAGCCTGTTATACTATATAGCCTGTTATACTATATAGCCTGTTATATATATAGCCTGTTATAATACTATATAGCCTGTTATACTATATAGCCTGTTTAATACTATATAGCCTGTTTAATACTATATAGCCTGTTTATACTATTATAGCCTGTTATACTATATAGCCTGTTATTAATATATAGCCTGTTTTATAATACTATATAGCCTGTTATAATACTATATAGCCTGTTTAATACTATATAGCCTGTTATATACTATATAGCCTGTATATAGCCTATATAGCCTGTTATACTATATAGCCTGTTTAATACTATATAGCCTGTTTAATACTATATAGCCTGTTTAATCTATATAGCCTGTTTAATACTATATAGCCTGTTTAATACTATATAGCCTGTTTAATACTATATAGCCTGTTATACTATATAGCCTGTTATACTATATAGCCTGTTTAATACTATATAGCCTGTTTAATACTATATAGCCTGTTTAATACTATATCGCCTGTTTAATACTATATCGCCTGTTTAATACTATATAGCCTGTTTAATACTATATAGCCTGTTTAATACTATATAGCCTGTTATACTATATAGCCTGTTTAATACTATATAGCCTGCTATACTACTATATAGCCTGTTATACTATATAACCTGTTTAATACTATATAGCCTGTTAATACTATATAGCCTGTTATACTCGAAGCTGTTTAATACTATATAGCCTGTTTAATACTATATAGCCTGTTTAATACTATTAGCCTGTTTAATACTATATGCCTGTTTAATACTATATAGCCTGTTAATACTATATAGCCTGTTTAATACTATATAGCCTGTTTATACTAAATAGCCTTAGTTATACTAATATAGCCCTGTTATTACTATATAGGCCTGTTTATACTATTATAGCCCTGTTATACTATATAGCCTGTTATACTATATAAGCCTGTTTAATACTATATAGCCTGCTATACGTACTATATGAGCCTGTTACTATATAACCTGTTTAATACTATATAGCCTGTTTAATACTATATAGCCTGTTTAATAATATATAGCCTGTTTAATACTATATAGCCTGTTTAATACTATATAGCCTGTTTAATACTATATAGCCTGTTTAATACTATATAGCCTGTTTAATACTATATTAGCCTGTTTAATACTATATAGCCGTTTAATACTATATAGCCTGTTTAATACTATATAGCCTGTTATACTATATAGCCTGTTTAATACTATATAGCCTGTTTTAATACTATATAGCCTGTTTAATACTATATAGCCTGTTATACTATATAGGCCTGTTATACTATATAGCCTGTTTATACTATATAGCCTGTTATATACTATAAGCCTGTTATACTATATAGCCTGTTATACTATATAGCCTGTTATAATATATAGCCTGTTATACTATATAGCCTGTTATACTATATAGCCTGTTTAATACTATATAGCCTGTTTAATACTATATAGCCTGTTTAATACTATATAGCCTGTTTAATACTATATAGCCTGTTTAATACTATATAGCCTGTTAATACTATATAGCCTGTTTAATACTATATAGCCTGTTTAATACTATATAGCCTGTTTAATACTATATAGCCTGTTTAATACTATATAGCCTGTTTAATACTATATAGCCTGTTTAATACTATATAGCCTGTTTAATACTATATAGCCTGTTTAATACTATATAGCCTGTTTAATACTATATAGCCTGTTTAATACTATATAGCCTGTTTAATACTATGTAGCCTGTTTAATACTATATAGCCTGTTTAATACTATATAGCCTGTTATACTATATAGCCTGTTTAATACTATATAGCCTGTTTAATACATATAGCCTGTTTAATACTATATAGCCTGTTAATACTATATAGCCTGTTTAATACTATATAGCCTGTTTAATACTATATAGCCTGTTTAATACTATATAGCCTGTTTAACTACTATATAGCCTGTTATACTATTAGCCTGTTATACTATATAGCCTGTTTAATACTATATAGCCTTGTTTATACTATGTAGCCTGTTTAATTACTATATAGCCTGTTATACTATATAGCCTGTTTAATACTATATAGCCTGTTAATACTATGTAGCCTGTTATTACTATATAGCCTGTTTAATACTATATAGCCTGTTATACTATATAGCCTGTTTAATACTATATAGCCTGTTTAAATACTATATAGCCTGTTTAATACTATATAGCCTGTTATACTATATAGCCTGTTATAATACTATATAGCCTGTTATAATACTATATAGCCTGTTATACTATATAGCCTGTTTAATACTATATAGCCTGTTTAATACTATATAGCCTGTTTAACTATATAGCCTGTTATAATACTATATAGCCTGTTATACTATATAGCCTGTTTTAATACTATATAGCCTGTTTAATACTATATAGCCTGTTTAATACTATATAGCCTGTTTAATACTATATAGCCTGTTTAATACTATATAGCCTGTTTAATACTATATAGCCTGTTTAATACTATATAGCCTGTTTAATACTATATAGCCTGTTATAATACTATATAGCCTGTTATACTATATAGCCTGTTTAATACTATATAGCCTGTTTAATACTATATAGCCTGTTATACTATATAGCCTGTTATACTATATAGCCTGTTTAATACTATATAACCTGTTTAATACTATATAGCCTGTTTAATACTATATAGCCTGTTTAATACTATATAGCCTGTTTAATACTATATAGCCTGTTTAATACTATATAGCCTGTTTAATACTATATAGCCTGTTTAATACTATATAGCCTGTTATACTATATAGCCTGTTTAATACTATATAGGCCTGTTTAATACTATATAGCCTGTTTAATACTATATAGCCTGTTTTAATACTATATAGCCTGTTTAATACTATATAGCCTGTTTAATACTATGTAAGAACTGTTTCCAAAATGGCACCCTATTCATATATCAAAGAGATGTACTACTATAGTATAAAGGATATGTTTCCCCCTGTCCAAAATGGCACCCTATTCCCCTTGGTAAGGACACTAGTTTTAGGGAATACAGTGCCATTTCAATTTAAGTGTGACCTGGAAGTGTGTCCCTCTGTGCGCTCCGTAGAGACACCCATGTTGGATGGGGAGGGGGAGGAGGGGCTGAGGCTGTGGCACCTGGTGAAGTCCAACGAGGAACCAGAGATGCCCAAACACAGGAAGAGCAGCATGAGAGAGAGGGAGAGGGCCAAGGCCATACCAGAGATATACCTGACACGACTACTATCTATGAAGGTAGGTACACACACACACACACACACACACACACACACACACACACACACACACACACACACACAGAGAGGTAACAGACCAAGGCCATACCAGAGATATACCTGACACGACTACTATCTATGAAGGTAGGCACACACACACACACACACACACACACACAGAGGGAACAGACCAAGGCTATACCAGTTACATACTGTATTACCCATACTGTTTGAATGTAGATGCTATATAGATATGTAGCTGGTAGAGTTTATATACCCAGCTGCTGTGTCTCTCTCCCCCCCAGGGGACGCTGCAGAAGTTTGTCGACGATGTGTTCGTAGCCATCCTCAACACCAAGCGTCCTCCTCCCATCGCTGTGCGTTTCTTCTTTGACTTCCTGGATGACATGGCAGAGAAACATGGCATCGACGACCCCGAGACCGTGCACATCTGGAAGACCAACAGGTCAGTCAGTCAACCATTGGCTGATTGATGTTTATTGTTCTTCAGGAGGACCAACGGGCCCAGTCAGTCAACCATTGGCTGATTGATGTTTATTGTTCTTCAGGAGGACCAACGGGCCCAGTCAGTCAACCATTGACTGATTGATGTGTATTGTTCTTCAGGAGGACCAATGGGCCCAGTCAGTCAACCATTGGCTGATTGATGTTTATTGTTCTTCAGGAGGACCAACGGGCCCAGTCAGTCAACCGTTGACTGATTGATGCTTATTGTTCTTCAGGAGGACCAACGGGCCCAGTCAGTCAACCATTGACTGATTGATGCTTATTGTTCTTCAGGAGGACCAACGGGCCCAGTCAGTCAACCGTTGACTGATTGATGCTTATTGTTCTTCAGGAGGACCAACGGGCCCAGTCAGTCAACCGTTGACTGATTGATGCTTATTGTTCTTCAGGAGGACCAACGGGCCCAGTCAGTCAACCGTTGACTGATTGATGCTTATTGTTCTTCAGGAGGACCAACGGGCCCAGTCAGTCAACCGTTGACTGATTGATGCTTATTGTTCTTCAGGAGGACCAACGGGCCCAGTCAGTCAACCATTGACTGATTGATTCTTATTGTTCTTCAGGAGGACCAACGGGCCCAGTCAGTCACTGGGTCCTGGTTTGTCTTTCTGTAAAGTCTACAGTGCTTTGCAAAAGTATTCATCCCCCAAAATAGGTGTTTTTCCTATTTTGTTGCATTACAACCTGTAATTGAAATGGATTTTTATTTGGATTTCATGTAATAGACAAACACAAAATAGTCCAAATTGGTGAAGTGAAATGAAGAAAAGTACTTGTTGAAAAGAATGCTAAAAAATAAAAACGGGAAAATGGTAGGTGCATATGTATTCACACCCTTTGCATATGTATTCACACCCTTTGCATATGTATTCACACCCTTTGCATATGTATTCACACCCTTTGCATATGTATTCACACCCTTTGCATATGTATTCACACCCTTTGCATATGTATTCACCCCCTTTGCATATGTATTCACACCCTTTGCATATGTATTCACACCCTTTGCATATGTATTCACACCCTTTGCATATGTATTCACACCCTATGCATATGTATTCACACCCTTTGCATATGTATTCACACCCTTTGCATATGTATTCACACCCTTTGCATATGTATTCACACCCTTTGCATATGTATTCACACCCTTTGCTATGAAGCCCCTAAATAAGATGTGGTGCAACCAATTACCTTCAGAAGTCACATATTTAATTAAATAAAAGTCCACCTGTGTGCAATCTAAGTGTCACATGATCTCAGTAAATATACACCTGTTCTGAAAGGCCCCAGAGTCTGCAACACTACCAAGAATGCGGCACCATGAAGACCAAGAAGCTCTCCAATCAGGTCAGGGACAAAGTTGTGGAAAGTACAGATCAGTACAGATATATTAGATATATAATATATATATAATATATATATTCCCCACAGTGAAGCATGATGGTGGCAGCATCATGATCTGGGGATGTTTTTCATCGTCAGGGAAACTGGGAAACTGGTCAGAATTGAAGGAATGAGATTTGAGACTGGGACGGAGGTTCACCTTCCAGCAGGACAGTGACCCTAAGCATACTGCTAAAGCAGTGGTTTAAGGGGAAACATTTAAATGTCTTGAAATGGCCTAGTCAAAGCCCAGACGTAAATTAAATTAAGGATCTGTGGTATGACTTAAAGATTGCTGTACACCAGCGGAACCCATCCAACTTGAAGGAGCTGGAGCAGTTTTGCCTTGAAGAATGGGCAAAAATCCCAGTGGCTAGATGTGCCAAGCTTATAGAGACATACCCCAGGAGACCTGCAGCTGTAATTGCTGCAAAAGGTGGCTCTACAAAGTATTGACTTTAGGGGGGTGAATAGTTATGCACGCTCAAGTTTTCAGTTTTTTTTGTCTTATTTCTTGTTTGTTTCACAAGAAAAAATATTTTGCATCTTCAAAGTGGTGGGCATGTTGTGTAAATCAAATGATACAAACCCCCCCCCCCCAATAAATCCATTTTAATTCCAGGTTGTAAGGCAACAAAAAAATAAAATGTCAAGGGGCGTGAATAGTTTCAGAAGCCACTGTAAATCCATTCTTAAAAGAAGCAGCTTTTGGTAAGCTGCTGTCTAACAGAACATATAACTTCATCAAATGAAAGTCTTCTGCCTTCTATTAGAAAAGTTCACTGAAGATTAGAAGAGAGTGAGACTTTCAATGGGCGTTTCTGATGATCGACTGCATTGCAATCAGTGACTGAGCAGACTGACTGAGCAGACTGACTGAGCAGACTGACTGAGCAGACTGACTGAGACAGACTGACTGAGCAGACTGACTGAGCAGACTGACTGAGACAGACTGACTGAGCAGACTGACTGAGACAGACTGACTGAGCAGACTGACTGAGCAGACTGACTGAGACAGACTGACTGAGACAGACTGACTGAGACAGACTGACTGAGCAGACTGACTGAGCAGACTGACTGAGCAGACTGACTGAGCAGACTGACTGAGCAGACTGACTGAGCAGACTGACTGAGACAGACTGACTGAGCAGACTGACTGAGCAGACTGACTGAGACAGACTGACTGAGACAGACTGACTGAGCAGACTGACTGATCACCTTGCGTCCTGAATAACTGCTGGTTCTTATTATTCCGTCTTCTGTCGGTGATCAGCAACGTGATATTCTAAAACACTGTCATTGTATTTTCTTCCTTAAAGGACAGACGTTTCCCTGGATAACCACCTCTCCTCCCTCCCTTTCCTCCAGCCTGCCTCTGAGGTTCTGGGTCAACATCCTGAAGAACCCTCAGTTTGTGTTTGATGTCCAGGTGACCGATAGCGTGGACGCTGTCCTCTCTGTCATCGCGCAGACGTTCATCGACTCCTGCACCACCTCCGAACACAAAGTCGGACGGGTCAGTCATTTATTTATACAATTTTTATAGAAATAGTAACAAAACAACAAATAATTAACCTTACGTAGCGCACATAGGCACTATACAAAACAATATCCCACATCACAGGTGGGAAAAAAGGACACACTAAGTATGATCCCCAATTAGAGGTAACGATTATCAGCTGCATCCAATTGGGAACCATATACACACCAACATAGAAACATAACACCTAGAAACCCCCCTAGTCACGCCCTGACCTATTACACCTTAGAGAACCCAGAGGGCTCTCTATGGTCAGGGCGTGACTATTCTAAGTAAATCCTTGCAGCAGAATAGCTGATAAATCCGTTTCTAGGTCATTTAAATAAGGTTCCCACACTTTGTAGAACTGATCTGTTGTAGAATGTAATGTACATGTCACATATTCCAATGGCACCCATTCAAATAGTATCTTATGCCAATCCTTAATAGAAGGGACCTTGTCATTAATCCACTGCGCAGCGCAGCGGCCTAGGGCATTGCATCTCAGTGCAAGAGGTGTCACTACAGTCCCTGGTTTGAATCCAGGCTGTATCACATCCGGCCGTGATTGTCCCGTGATGTGGGGCACAATTGCCCCAGCGTCTTCCGGGTTTGGTCGGGGTAGACTGTCATTGTAAATAATAATTTGTTCTTAACATTTAAAAAAAGATGAGTTTTTTCCCCTCCCTGCGAAGGTTAGGATGTTGTAAAGACTTCTCTTGCACACAGAAGTAACTCCTATTAGGGAGACCTAACAGTAAAGAAGATGGCTCCAATTCTAGGTCGACCCCCTAGGATTTGTTCAATTTCTTGCAGAACACCAGACCAGTATCTTTGTATTTTGGTACATGACAATAAACAATGTGTTAGGGTGCCTGTATCAGTCTGACATTTAAGACACTGAGGAGAAGAGGAAGAGGGGATGAAAACATGTCTGTGATTTGGGGATGTATGCAATCTGTGTATTATTCTGAACTGGATTCTCTAGTACGATTACATAGAGATATTGTTTTTGCATATTGTTTTCACATTTATTCCAAGGTGGCATAGCAGTTCAGACGTCTTTTGTCCCCGTCTTGTCGTGTCCTGTGTATATATATATATAGATATTTACAACTTTTTTCACATACATTTTATTTTTATTTTCCATCAACTCATCTTCAAAACACTCTCCTGCAACCCGCCTCACCAATTTATATTTATAAAAAAGTATTATTTACCTCAAATCTGTAATCCTCCAAGAAGCTAGCCAGAAACTCCAAGAAGCTAGCCTGAAACTAGCCAGAAGCTAATTCAGAAGCTAGTTCAGAAGCTAGTTCAGAAGCTAGTTAGCTCCTTTACTGGCAAATCGTTAGTATTCAGCTAACCACGGTTTGTGGTCATCAGCTATCCTTTAGCTCGAAAATCTATCGCCAGTTCTGTACGGCGCAGCGCGGCTCGGAACGGAACATACCGGACCAATTTTTCTCTCCATGTCCCTGGATTTCGACTGCTCTCTGGACATTCATACCCGAATCTCACAGCTAGCTAGCTGCTATCCGTGTGACTATCGGCCTTCGTCAATTCCGGAGCAAACATCAATTATTCCCGGAGCTAGCCAGCTCCGTCAATCACTCCTGAGTTCCATCAATCACTCCTGGGCTGCAGTCACCTATCCGGACCCGTTTTACTGCCTACGCGGAGCCCCACCGGGCCTTCACAACTGGACTGCCGACGTTATCTACCCGAAGGAGATCCGGCTGGCTCCTCCGTCGCGACGTTACCTGAACGCCCATCTGCGGCCTGCTAACCGTTAGCTGTCTTACCGGCTGCTATCTGAATAGACAATCGGACAATTTATTTATTTTTATTATTATTATGTTTTCTTCTTGGGCCTCTATAACTATATCTATTGTTTTTATTTTTGTTGTTGTTGTGTGATTTGGATTAATCCCCTCTACCACACGGAACCCCACTAATCTACTGACGGGAACGCAAGAGGTGGCTAACAACAGACCTCCATCCTATGCTAGCTTGCTACCGATGGCCTGGCTAGCTGTCTAAATCACTGTGACCCCCAACCAACCTCTCCACTCACTGGACCCTTTTGATCACTCGACTAAGCATGCCTCTCCTTAATGTCAATATGTCTTGTCCATTGCTGTTCTGGTTAGTGTTTATTGGCTTATTTCACTGTAGAGCCTCTAGTCCTGCTCACTATACCTTATCCAACCTATTAGTTCCACCACCCACACATGCAATGACATCTCCTGGTTTCAATGATGTTTCTAGAGACAATATCTCTCTCTTCATCACTCAATACCTAGGTTTACCTCCACTGTATTCACATACTACCATACATTTGTCTGTACATTATACCTTGATGCTATTTTATCGCCCCCAGAAACCTCCTTTTACTCTATGTTCCATACGTTCTAGACGACCAATTCTCATAGCTTTTAGCCGTACCCTTATTCTACTCCTCCTATGTTCCTCTGGCGATGTAGAGGTGAATCCAGGCCCTGCAGTGCCTAGTTCCACTCCTATTCCCCAGGCGCTCTCTTTTGACGACTTCTGTAACCGTAATAGCCTTGGTTTCATGCATGTTAACATTAGAAGCCTCCTCCCTAAGTTTGTTCTATTCACTGCTTTAGCACACTCTGCCAACCCGGATGTTCTAGCTGTGTCTGAATCCTGGCTTAGGAAAACCACCAAAAATTCAAACATTTTAATTCCAAACTACAACATTTTCAGACAAGATAGAACTGCCAAAGGGGGCGGTGTTGCAATCTACTGCAAAGATAGCCTGCAGAGTTCTGTCCTACTATCCAGGTCTGTACCCAAACAATTTGAACTTCTACTTTTAAAAATCCACCTCTCTAAAAACAAGTCTCTCACCGTTGCCGCCTGCTATAGACCACCCTCTGCCCCCAGCTGTGCTCTGGACACCATATGTGAACTGATTGCCCCCCATCTATCTTCAGAGTTCGTGCTGCTAGGCGACCTAAACTGGAACATGCTTAACACCCCAGCCATCCTACAATCTAAACTTGATGCCCTCAATCTCACACAAATTATCAATGAACCTACCAGGTACCTCCCCAAAGCCTTAAACACGGGCACCCTCATAGATATCATCCTAACCAACTTCCCCTCTAAATACACCTCTGCTGTCTTCAACCAAGATCTCAGCGATCACTGCCTTATTGCCTGCATCCGTAATGGGTCAGCGGTCAAACGACCTCCACTCATCACTGTAAAACGCTCCCTGAAACACTTCTGCGAGCAGGCCTTTCTAATTGACCTGGCCGGGGTATCCTGGAAGGATATTGATCTCATCCCGTCAGTAGAGGATGCCTGGATATTTTTTTTAAATGCCTTCCTAACCATCTTAAATAAACATGCCCCATTCAAGAAATTTAGAACCAGGAACAGATATAGCCCTTGGTTCTCCCCAGACCTGACTGCCCTTAACCAACACAAAAACATCCTATGGCGTTCTGCATTAGCATCGAACAGCCCCCGTGATATGCAGCTGTTCAGGGAAGCTAGAAACCATTATACACAGGCAGTTAGAAAAGCCAAGGCTAGCTTTTTCAAGCAGAAATTTGCTTCCTGCAACACTAACTCAAAAACGTTCTGGGACACTGTAATGTCCATGGAGAATAAGAACACCTCCTCCCAGCTGCCCACTGCACTGAAGATAGGAAACACTGTCACCACTGATAAATCCACCATAATTGAGAATTTCAATAAGCATTTTTCTACGGCTGGCCATGCTTTCCACCTGACTACTCCTACCCCGGACAACAGCACTGCACCCCCAACAGCAACTCGCCCAAGCCTTCCCCATTTCTCCTTCTCCCAAATCCATTCAGCTGATGTTCTAAAAGAGCTGCAAAATCTGGACCCCTACAAATCAGCCGGGATAGACAATCTGGACCCTTTCTTTCTAAAATTATCTGCCGAAATTGTTGCCACCCCTATTACTAGCCTGTTCAACCTCTCTTTATTGTCGTCTGAGATTCCCAAAGATTGGAAAGCAGCTGCGGTCATCCCCCTCTTCAAAGGGGGGGACACTCTTGACCCAAACTGCTACAGACCTATATCTATCCTACCGTGCCTTTCTAAGGTCTTCGAAAGCCAAGTCAACAAACAGATTACCGACCATTTCGAATCTCACCATACCTTCTCTGCTATTGCAATCTGGTTTCAGAGCTGGTCATGGGTGCACCTCAGCCACGCTCAAGGTCCTAAACGATATCTAACCGCCATCGATAAGAAACATTACTGTGCAGCCGTATTCATTGATCTGGCCAAGGCTTTCGACTCTGTCAATCACCACATCCTCATCGGCAGACTCGACAGCCTTGGTTTCTCAAATGATTGCCTCGCCTGGTTCACCAACTACTTCTCTGATAGAGTTCAGTGTGTCAAATCGGAGGGTCTGCTGTCCGGACCTCTGGCAGTCTCTATGGGGGTGCCACAGGGTTCAATTCTTGGACCGACTCTCTTCTCTGTATACATCAATGAGGTCACTCTTGCTGCTGGTGAGTCCCTGATCCACCTCTACGCAGATGACACAATTCTGTATACTTCCGGCCCTTCTTTGGACACTGTGTTAACAACCCTCCAGGCAAGCTTCAATGCCATACAACTCTCCTTCCGTGGCCTCCAATTGCTCTTAAATACAAGTAAAACTAAATGCATGCTTTTCAACCGATCGCTACCTGCTCCTACCCGCCTGTCCAACATCACTACTCTGGACGGCTCTGACTTAGAATACGTGGACAACTACAAATACTTAGGTGTCTGGTTAGACTGTAAACTCTCCTTCCAGACCCATATCAAACATCTCCAATCCAAAGTTAAATCTAGAATTGGCTCCCTATTTCGCAACAAAGCGTCCTTCACTCACGCCGCCAAGCTTACCCTAGTAAAACTGACTATCCTACCGATCCTCGACTTCGGCGATGTCATCTACAAAATGGCTTCCAACACTCTACTCAGCAAACTGGATGCAGTCTATCACAGTGCCATCCGTTTTGTCACTAAAGCCCCATATACCACCCACCACTGCGACTTGTATGCTCTAGTCGGCTGGCCCTCGCTACATATTCGTCGCCAGACCCACTGGCTCCAGGTCATCTACAAGTCCATGCTAGGTAAAGCTCCGCCTTATCTCAGCTCACTGGTCACGATGGCAACACCCATCCGTAGCACGCGCTCCAGCAGGTGTATCTCACTGATCATCCCTAAAGCCAACACCTCATTCGGCCGCCTTTCGTTCCAGTACTCTGCTGCCTGTGACTGGAACGAATTGCAAAAATCGCTGAAGTTGGAGACTTTTATCTCCCTCACCAACTTCAAACATCAGCTATCTGAGCAGCTAACCGATCGCTGCAGCTGTACATAGTCTATTGGTAAATAGCCCACCCTTCTTCACCTACCTCATCCCCATACTGTTTTTATTTATTTACTTTTCTGCTCTTTTGCACACCAATATCTCTACCTGTACATGACCATCTGATCATTCATCACTCCAGTGTTAATCTGCAAATTGTAATTATTTGCCTACCTCCTCATGCCTTTTGCACACATTGTATATAGACTCCCCCTTTGTTTTCTACTGTGTTATTGACTTGTTAATCGTTTACTCCATGTGTAACTCTTTGTTGTCTGCTCACACTGCTATGCTTTATCTTGGCCAGGTCGCAGTTGCAAATGAGAACTTGTTCTCAACTAGCCTACCTGGTTAAATAAAGGTGTTCTCAACTAGCCTACCTGGTTAAATAAAGGTGTTCTCAACTAGCCTACCTGGTTAAATAAAGGTGTTCTCAACTGGCCTACCTGGTTAAATAAAGGTGTTCTCAACTAGCCTACCTGGTTAAATAAAGGTGTTCTCAACTAGCCTACCTGGTTAAATAAAGGTGTTCTCAACTAGCCTACCTGGTTAAATAAAGGTGTTCTCAACTGGCCTACCTGGTTAAATAAAGGGGTTCTCAACTAGCCTACCTGGTTAAATAAAGGTGTTCTCAACTAGCCTACCTGGTTAAATAAAGGTGTTCTCAACTGGCCTACCTGGTTAAATAAAGGTGTTCTCAACTAGCCTACCTGGTTAAATAAAGGTGTTCTCAACTAGCCTACCTGGTTAAATAAAGGTGTTCTCAACTTGCCTACCTGGTTAAGTAAAGGTGTTCTCAACTAGCCTACCTGGTTAAATAAAGGTGTTCTCAACTGGCCTACCTGGTTAAATAAAGGTGTTCTCAACTAGCCCACCTGGTTAAATAAAGGTGAAATAAAAAAATAAAATAAAAAATAAAAAATTGCTCACACATTTATTTTGCTCCTTTGCACCCCATTATTTTTATTTCTACTTTGCACATTCTTCCATTGCAAAACTACCATTCCAGTGTTTTACTTGCTATATTGTATTTACTTTGCCACCATGGCCTTTTTTGCCTTTACCTCCCTTATCTCACCTCATTTGCTCACATCGTATATAGACTTGTTTATACTGTATTATTGACTGTATGTTTGTTTTACTCCATGTGTAACTCTGTGTCGTTGTATCTGTCGAACTGCTTTGCTTTATCTTGGCCAGGTCGCAATTGTAAATGAGAACTTGTAAATAAATATCTCCAAATGTCCTCACACACATCTCCTCGTCAATAGTAACACTGGTTTCCACCCTCTGTTTGTCTACGGTAGAAAAGGACCTGAAAGCATCATAAATACCATTTACAGACATTTTCCTTTGTGAGGGGGAAAAAAAACATCAGGGTTGCCAATCAAGTTGGTGGTCTTTAAAATATGTCTTACTTGAAGGAAGTGGAAGAAGTCCTGCTTTGGGAGTCGATATTTATCGACCATCTGCTCAAATGATCAACGAATAAATAATTTAGTCTGCCTATTCCTTTTATCAAGGCAGCTTCCAGAAATCCTGATCCAATATGATTTTATTTTACCTTAGGAACAGTGGGTTAACTGGTCTAGGAACAGTGGAACAGTGGGTTAACTGGTCTAGGAACAGTGGAACAGTGGGTTAACTGGTCTAGGAACAGTGGAACAGTGGGTTAACTGGTCTAGGAACAGTGGGTTAACTGGTCTAGGAACAGTGGAACAGTGGGTTAATTGGTCTAGGAACAGTGGGTTAACTGGTCTAGGAACAGTGGGTTAACTGGTCTAGGAACAGTGGGTTAACTGGTCTAGGAACAGTGGGTTAACTGGTCTAGGAACAGTGGGGTTAACTGGTCTAGGAACAGTGGAACAGTGGGTTAACTGGTCTAGGAACAGTGGAACAGTGGGTTAACTGGTCTAGGAACAGTGGGTTAACTGGTCTAGGAACAGTGGGTTAACTGGTCTAGGAACAGTGGGTTAACTGGTCTAGGAACAGTGGGTTAACTGGTCTAGGAACAGTGGGTTAACTGGTCTAGGAACAGTGGAACAGTGGGTTAACTGGTCTAGGAACAGTGGAACAGTGGGTTAACTGGTCTAGGAACAGTGGAACAGTGGGTTAACTGGTCTAGGAACAGTGGGTTAACTGGTCTAGGAACAGTGGGTTAACTGGTCTAGGAACAGTGGGTTAACTGGTCTAGGAACAGTGGGTTAACTGGTCTAGGAACAGTGGGTTAACTGGTCTAGGAACAGTGGGTTAACTGGTCTAGGAAGTGGGTTAACTGGTCTAGGAACAGTGGGTTAACTGGTCTAGGAACAGTGGGTTAACTGGTCTAGGAACAGTGGGTTAACTGGTCTAGGAACAGTGGGTTAACTGGTCTAGGAACAGTGGGTTAACTGGTCTAGGAACAGTGGAACAGTGGGTTAACTGGTCTAGGAACAGTGGGTTAACTGGTCTAGGAACAGTGGAACAGTGGGTTAACTGGTCTAGGAACAGTGGGTTAATTGGTCTAGGAACAGTGGGTTAAGTGGTCTAGGAACAGTGGGTTAAGTGGTCTAGGAACAGTGGGTTAACTGGTCTAGGAACAGTGGGTTAACTGGTCTAGGAACAGTGGGTTAACTGGTCTAGGAACAGTGGAACAGTGGGTTAACTGGTCTAGGAACAGTGGAACAGTGGGTTAACTGGTCTAGGAACAGTGGGTTAACTGGTCTAGGAACAGTGGGTTAATTGGTCTAGGAACAGTGGGTTAACTGGTCTAGGAACAGTGGGTTAACTTAACTGGTCTAGGAACAGTGGGTTAACTGGTCTAGGAACAGTGGGTTAACTGGTCTAGGAACAGTGGGTTAACTGGTCTAGGAACAGTGGGTTAACTGGTCTAGGAACAGTGGGTTAACTGGTCTAGGAACAGTGGAACAGTGGGTTAACTGGTCTAGGAACAGTGGGTTAATTGGTCTAGGAACAGTGGGTTAACTGGTCTAGGAACAGTGGGTTAACTGGTCTAGGAACAGTGGGTTAACTGGTCTAGGAACAGTGGGTTAACTGGTCTAGGAACAGTGGGTTAACTGGTCTAGGAACAGTGGGTTAACTGGTCTAGGAACAGTGGGTTAACTGGTCTAGGAACAGTGGGTTAACTGGTCTAGGAACAGTGGAACAGTGGGTTAACTGGTCTAGGAACAGTGGAACAGTGGGTTAACTGGTCTAGGAACAGTGGGTTAACTGGTCTAGGAACAGTGGGTTAACTGGTCTAGGAACAGTGGGTTAACTGGTCTAGGAACAGTGGGTTAACTGGTCTAGGAACAGTGGAACAGTGGGTTAACTGGTCTAGGAACAGTGGAACAGTGGGTTAACTGGTCTAGGAACAGTGGGTTAACTGGTCTAGGAACAGTGGGTTAACTGGTCTAGGAACAGTGGAACAGTGGGTTAACTGGTCTAGGAACAGTGGGTTAACTGGTCTAGGAACAGTGGAACAGTGGGTTAACTGGTCTAGGAACAGTGGGTTAACTGGTCTAGGAACAGTGGGTTAACTGGTCTAGGAACAGTGGGTTAATTGGTCTAGGAACAGTGGGTTAACTGGTCTAGGAACAGTGGGTTAACTGGTCTAGGAACAGTGGGTTAACTGGTCTAGGAACAGTGGAACAGTGGGTTAACTGGTCTAGGAACAGTGGGTTAACTGGTCTAGGAACAGTGGAACAGTGGGTTAACTGGTCTAGGAACAGTGGAACAGTGGGTTAACTGGTCTAGGAACAGTGGAACAGTGGGTTAACTGGTCTAGGAACAGTGGAACAGTGGGTTAACTGGTCTAGGAACAGTGGGTTAATTGGTCTAGGATCAGTGGGTTAACTGGTCTAGGAACAGTGGGTTAATTGGTCTAGGATCAGTGGGTTAATTGGTCTAGGATCAGTGGGTTAATTGGTCTAGGAACAGTGGGTTAATTGGTCTAGGAACAGTGGGTTAACTGGTCTAGGAACAGTGGGTTAACTGGTCTAGGAACAGTGGGTTAATTGGTCTAGGAACAGTGGAACAGTGGGTTAATTGGTCTAGGAACAGTGGAACAGTGGGTTAACTGGTCTAGGAACAGTGGAACAGTGGGTTAACTGGTCTAGGAACAGTGGAACAGTGGGTTAACTGGTCTAGGAACAGTGGGTTAATTGGTCTAGGAACAGTGGGTTAACTGGTCTAGGAACAGTGGGTTAACTGGTCTAGGAACAGTGGGTTAACTGGTCTAGGAACAGTGGAACAGTGAGTTAGCTGGTCTAGGAACAGTGGGTTAACTGGTCTAGGAACAGTGGGTTAACTGGTCTAGGAACAGTGGGTTAACTGGTCTAAGAACAGTGGAACAGTGGGTTAACTGGTCTAGGAACAGTGGAACAGTGGGTTAACTGGTCTAGGAACAGTGGGTTAACTGGTCTAGGAACAGTGGGTTAACTGGTCTAGGAACAGGGGAACAGTGGGTTAACTGGTCTAGGAACAGTGGGTTAATTGGTCTAGGAACAGTGGGTTAACTGGTCTAGGAACAGTGGAACAGTGGGTTAACTGGTCTAGGAACAGTGGAACAGTGGGTTAATTGGTCTAGGAACAGTGGGTTAACTGGTCTAGGAACAGTGGGTTAACTGGAGTTTGGCTTCAGAGCGAAACACTCCACAGAAACGGCCAACTGCTTTCTTCTGGAAAATGCGAAGTCCAAGATGGACAAAGGGGGTGCTGTTGGGGCTGTGTTTCTGGACCTAAGGAAGGCTTTTGATACTGTTAACCATGAGATTCTCATCACAAAATTGTCCAAGTTCAACTTTTCCCCTGATGCCTTGAGATGGATGAAATCATACCTTGAAGGCAGAACTCAGTGTGTCAGAGTGAGCAATGAGCTGTCGCCCACTCGTAGCTATGATGTGGGCGTGCCCCAAGGGTCAATACTGGGGCCCCTCCTGTTCAGCCTGTACATTAATGATCTGCCTTCTGTCTGTACTGGGTCTGAAGTTCAAATGTATGCAGATGATACAGTGATATATGTGCATGCAAAGAGCAAACAACAAGCTGCACAAGAACTCACTACTGTAATGGTCCAGGTTACAAAGTGGCTCAGTGACTCGTGTTTGCATCTCAATGTGAAAAAAACTGTTTGCATGTTCTTCACAAAGAGGGCAACAGATGCTACTGAGCCAGATGTCTATGTGTCAGGGGAGAAGCTCCAGGTGGTATCCGATTTTAAGTACCTTGGCATCATACTTGATTCCAACCTCTCTTTTAAAAAGCATGTGAAAAAGGTAATTCAAATAACCAAATTCAACCTAGCTAATTTCCGATTTATACGAAATTCTTTGACTACAGAGGTAGCAAAACTGTACTTCAAATCTATGATACTCCCCCACTTAACATACTGCTTGACTAGTTGGGCCCAAGCTTGCTGTACAACATTAAAACCTATTCAGTCTGTCTACAAACAGGCTCTCAAAGTGCTTGATAGGAAGCCCAATAGCCATCATCATTGTCACATCCTTAGAAAGCATGAGCTCTTGAGTTGGGAAAATCTTGTGCAATACACCGACGCATGTCTTGTATTCAAGATCCTCAATGGCCTGGCTCCCCCTCCACTCAATATTTTTGTTAAACAGAAAACCCAGACATATGGCAGCAGATCCACAAGGTCTGCCATGAGAGGTGACTGTATAGTTCCCCTAAGGAAAAGCACCTTTAGTAAATCTGCATTCTCTGTGAGAGCTTCCCATGTCTGGAATACACTTCCATCAGACACACATAACTGCACGACATATCACAAAATGCTTGAAGACATGGCTAAAGGTCAATCAGATTTGTGAACATGGTCCCTAGCTGTGTGTTGCCACTCTCCATGTTGTCTGTTGTCTGTAGCTTGTGAGGTGTGGAAACACTTTGTTGCTTTTATGAATTTTGTCTTGCTGCTTTTTGTTTTATGCTGCTCTGTCTGTATGCTACGTCTTGCTTGTCCTATGTTGCTCTGTCTGTATGCTACGTCTTGCTTGTCCTATGTTGCTCTGTCTGTATGCTACGTCTTGCTTGTCCTATGTTGCTCTGTCTGTATGCTACGTCTTGCTTGTCCTATGTTGCTCTGTCTGTATGCTACGTCTTGCTTGTCCTATGTTGCTCTGTCTGTATGCTACGTCTTGCTTGTCCTATGTTGCTCTGTCTGTATGCTACGTCTTGCTTGTCCTATGTTGCTCTGTCTGTATGCTACGTCTTGCTTGTCCTATGTTGCTCTGTCTGTATGCTACGTCTTGCTTGTCCTATGTTGCTCTGTCTGTATGCTATGTCTTGCTTGTCCTATGTTGCTATGTCTGTATGCTACGTCTTGCTTGTCCTATGTTGCTCTGTCTGTATGCTACGTCTTGCTTGTCCTATGTTGCTATGTCTTGCTTGTTCTATGTTGCTATTGTCTATATTGTAATTGTTTTTAATAACCTGCCCAGGGACTGCGGTTGAAAATTAGCCGGTTGGCTAAAACCGGCACTTTTACTGAAATGTTGATTAATGTGCACTGTCCCTGTAAAAATAAAAATAAACTCAAACTCAGGAACAGTGGGTTAACTGGTCTAGGAACAGTGGGTTAACTGGTCTAGGAACAGTGGGTTAACTGGTCTAGGAACAGTGGGTTAACTGGTCTAGGAACAGTGGGTTAACTGGCCTAGGAACAGTGGGTTAACTGGTCTAGGAACAGTGGGTTAACTGGTCTAGGAACAGTGGGTTAACTGGTCTAGGAACAGTGGAACAGTGGGTTAACTGGTCTAGGAACAGTGGGTTAACTGGTCTAGGAACAGTGGGTTAACTGGTCTAGGAACAGTGGGTTAACTGGTCTAGGAACAGTGGGTTAACTGCCTGTTCAGAGGCAGAACGACAGATTTGTACGGTTACTAGTCCAACGCTCTAACCACTAGGCTACCCTGCCGCCCCAATATCTGGGTTGTTAATAAATGTGGTATAGAGCAGAGTTTAGTTTGGACTTTGGGTCTCTCATTTTATAAAATAAATAAAGCACAATCCACTTGTATTTGTTTATTTATTCATTTGAATGAATGAATTTGTTATTTAGAGGGAATCAGTAATCATTGATTGGGGTCAGGACAGGAGATCTCGTAGGTCCTCATCATTTCTGTTCAGAGTGGATAATGCCGAGGAACAGGAGACTTTGTGTCGTTTAGTATGACGATGATGACGATGGTCGTTTTGTTTTTGACAAACATAATCTCTCTTAACGTGGTGATGTTGATTTCCTGCCAACAGGACTCTCCAGTGAACAAGTTGCTCTACGCCAGAGAGATCCCCAGATACAAGCAGCTGGTTGAGAGGTGAGACAGACATTCATAATTAGTCAATAGAAAAACTATACATTCAGGCATTATTATAATTCTTACTCAGGAGCTATTGGAGCTGGTTATTGGAGCTGGTTATTGGAGCTGGTTATTGGAGCTGGTTATTGGAGCTGGTTATTGGAGCTGGTTATTGGAGCTGGTTATTGGAGCTGGTTATTGGAGCTGGTTATTGGAGCTGGTTATTGGAGCTAGGTTATTGGAGCTGGTTATTGGAGCTGGTTATTGGAGCTGGTTATTGGAGCTGGTTATTGGAGCTGGTTATTGGAGCTGGTTATTGGAGCTGGTTATTGGAGCTGGTTATTGGAGCTAGGTTATTGGAGCTGGTTATTGGAGCTGGTTATTGGAGCTGGTTATTGGAGCTGGTTATTGGAGCTGGTTATTGGAGCTGGTTATTGGAGCTGGTTATTGGAGCTGGTTATTGGAGCTGGTTATTGGAGCTGGTTATTGGAGCTGGTTATTGGAGCTGGTTATTGGAGCTGGTTATTGGAGCTGGTTATTGGAGCTAGGTTATTGGAGCTAGGTTATTGGAGCTGGTTATTGGAGCTGGTTATTGGAGCTGGTTATTGGAGCTGGTTATTGGAGCTGGTTATTGGAGCTGGTTATTGGAGCTGGTTATTGGAGCTAGGTTATTGGAGCTGGTTATTGGAGCTAGGTTATTGGAGCTGGTTATTGGAGCTGGTTATTGGAGCTGGTTATTGGAGCTGGTTATTGGAGCTAGGTTATTGGAGCTGGTTATTGGAGCTGGTTATTGGAGCTAGGTTATTGGAGCTGGTTATTGGAGCTAGGTTATTGGAGCTGGTTATTGGAGCTGGTTATTGGAGCTGGTTATTGGAGCTGGTTATTGGAGCTAGGTTATTGGAGCTGGTTATTGGAGCTAGGTTATGGGAGCTGGTTATTGGAGCTAGGTTATGGGAGCTGGTTATTGGAGCTGGTTATTGGAGCTAGGTTATTGGAGCTGGTTATTGGAGCTGGTTATTGGAACTGGTTATTGGAGCTGGTTATTGGAGCTAGGTTATTGGAGCTGGTTATTGGGAGCTGGTTATTGGAGCTGGTTATGGAGGGAATTCAAATGTGTGTTCTGTGGGTGTTGTTCCAGGTATTCAAATGTGTGTTCTGTGGGTGTTGTTCCAGGTATTACAGTGTTCTGTGGGTATTGTTCCAGGTATTACAGTGGGTGTTGTTCCAGGTATTACAGTGTTCTGTGGGTGTTGTTCCAGGTATTACAGAGTGTTCTGTGGGTGTTGTTCCAGGTATTACAGTGTTCTGTGGGTATTGTTCCAGGTATTACAGTGGGTATTGTTCCAGGTATTACAGTGTTCTGCGGGTATTGTTCCAGGTATTACAGTGTTCTGTGGGTGTTGTTCCAGGTATTACAGTGTGTTCTGTGGGTGTTGTTCCAGGTATTACAGTGTTCTGTGGGTGTTGTTCCAGGTATTACAGAGTGTTCTGTGGGTGTTGTTCCAGGTATTACAGTGTGTTCTGTGGGTGTTGTTCCAGGTATTACAGTGTTCTGTGGGTGTTGTTCCAGGTATTACAGAGTGTTCTGTGGGTATTGTTCCAGGTATTACAGTGTTCTGTGGGTGTTGTTCCAGGTATTACAGAGAGTTCTGTGGGTATTGTTCCAGGTATTACAGTGTTCTGCGGGTATTGTTTCAGGTATTACAGTGTTCTGCGGGTATTGTTCCAGGTATTACAGTGTTCTGTGGGTGTTGTTCCAGGTATTACAGTGTGTTCTGCGGGTATTGTTCCAGGTATTACAGTGGGTATTGTTTCAGGTATTACAGTGTTCTGCGGGTATTGTTTCAGGTATTACAGTGACATCCACAGTGCAGCATCTGGCTGTTACCAAGAGATGAACTCTACTCTAACGGAGCTGTCTGGGGTGAGTGGAGATTTAAACCCTCTCCTCTACCCTCTCTACCCTCGTCCTCTCCTCTCCTCTACCCTCGTCCTCTCCTCTCCTCTACCCTCATCCTCTCCTCTCCTCTACCCTCCTCCCTCGTCCTCTCCTCTACCCTCCTCCCTCGTCATCTACCCTCGTCCTCTACCCTCGTCCTCTCCTCTACCCTCATCCTCTCCTCTACCCTCTCTACCCTCCTCCCTCGTCCTCTCCTCTACCCTCCTCCCTCGTCCTCTCCTCTACCCTCCTCCCTCGTCCTCTCCTCTACCCTCCTCCCTCGTCCTCTCCTCTACCCTCGTCCTCTCCTCTACCCTCCTCCCTCGTCCTCTCCTCTACCCTCCTCCCTCGTCCTCTCCTCTCCTCTACCCTCCTCATTCGTCCTCTTCTCTACCCTCTCTACCCTCCTCCCTCGTCCTCTCCTCTCCTCTACCCTCCTCCTCTCGTCTCCTCTACCCTCCTCCCTCGTCGTCTCCTCTACCCTCCTCCCTCGTCCTCTCCTCTACCCTCCTCCCTCGTCCTCTCCTCTACCCCTCTCCCTCGTCCTCTCCTCTACCCTCCTCCCTCGTCCTCTCCTCTCCTCTGCCCTCCTCCCTCGTCCTCTCCTCTACCGTCCACTCTACTCAACCCAGCTCTACTCTACTCTGAGATTATTATGGAGTCATGTTGTTGTAATGTACAGTACTGGTAACCAGTAGATTGTAACATTGTGTTTCCATGTTTGACTTTTCAGAGTTTTGGATCAGACATGAACAGTCTGGTGGCTCTGCTTGAGTTGTATAAGTACATCAACAAATACTACGACCAGGTATATACACACAGACACACAGAGAACACACACACCACACATACACACCACACATACACACACACACACCACACAAACAACACACACCACACATACACACAGAACACACACACCACACAAACAACACACCACACAGTCCTTTATAAGTACTGATGCTGTCTGTAGGTCATCGTGTCTCTACTGTACTATCTGATAGTGAATGCTGTCTGTCTAGGTCATCGTGTCTCTACTGTACTATCTGATAGTGAATGCTGTCTGTCTGTAGATCATCATGTCTCTACTGTACTATCTGATAGTGAATGCTGTCTGTCTGTAGATCATCACGTCTCTACTGTACTATCTGATAGTGAATGCTGTCTGTAGGTCATCGTGTTTCTACTGTACTATCTGATAGTGAATGCTGTCTGTCTGTAGGTCATCATGTCTCTACTGTACTATCTGATAGTGAATGCTGTCTGTCTGTAGGTCATCATCTCTCTACTGTACTATCTGATAGTGAATGCTGTCTGTAGGTCATCATCTCTCTACTGTACTATCTGATAGTGAATGCTGTCTGTAGGTCATCATCTCTCTACTGTACTATCTGATAGTGAATGCTGTCTGTCTGTAGGTCATCTCTCTACTGTACTATCTGATAGTGAATGCTGTCTGTAGGTCATCATCTCTCTACTGTACTATCTGATAGTGAATGCTGTCTGTAGGTCATCATCTCTCTACTGTACTATCTGATAGTGAATGCTGTCTGTCTAGGTCATCATCTCTCTACTGTACTATCTGATAGTGAATGCTGTCTGTCTGTAGATCATCACGTCTCTACTGTAATCTACTGTACTATCTGATAGTGAATGCTGTCTGTCTAGGTCATCGTGTCTCTACTGTACTATCTGATAGTGAATGCTGTCTGTAGGTCATCATCTCTCTACTGTACTATCTGATAGTGAATGCTGTCTGTAGGTCATCATCTCTCTACTGTACTATCTGATAGTGAATGCTGTCTGTAGGTCATCATCTCTCTACTGTACTATCTGATAGTGAATGCTGTCTGTCTGTAGATCATCACGTCTCTACTGTAATCTACTGTACTATCTGATAGTGAATGCTGTCTGTCTAGGTCATCGTGTCTCTACTGTACTATCTGATAGTGAATGCTGTCTGTAGGTCATCATCTCTCTACTGTACTATCTGATAGTGAATGCTGTCTGTCTGTAGGTCATCATCTCTCTACTGTACTATCTGATAGTGAATGCTGTCTGTCTGTAGATCATCACGTCTCTACTGTAATCTACTGTACTATCTGATAGTGAATGCTGTCTGTCTAGGTCATCGTGTCTCTACTGTACTATCTGATAGTGAATGCTGTCTGTAGGTCATCATCTCTCTACTGTACTATCTGATAGTGAATGCTGTCTGTAGGTCATCATCTCTCTACTGTACTATCTGATAGTGAATGCTGTCTGTCTGTAGATCATCATGTCTCTACTGTAATCTACTGTACTATCTGATAGTGAATGCTGTCTGTCTAGGTCATCGTGTCTCTACTGTACTATCTGATAGTGAATGCTGTCTGTAGCTCATCATCTCTCTACTGTACTATCTGATAGTGAACGCTGTCTGTAGGTCATCATCTCTCTACTGTACTATCTGATAGTGAATGCTGTCTGTAGGTCATCATCTCTACTGTACTATCTGATAGTGAATGCTGTCTGTCTGTAGATCATCATGTCTCTACTGTAATCTACTGTACTATCTGATAGTGAATGCTGTCTGTCTAGGTCATCGTGTCTCTACTGTACTATATGATAGTGAATGCTGTCTGTAGGTCATCATCTCTCTACTGTACTATCTGATAGTGAATGCTGTCTGTAGGTCATCTCTCTACTGTACTATCTGATAGTGAATGCTGTCTGTAGGTCATTGTGTCTCTACTGTACTATCTGATAGTGAATGCTGTCTGTCTGTAGGTCATCGTGTCTCTACTGTACTATCTGATAGTGAATGCTGTCTGTCTGTAGGTCATCGTGTCTCTACTGTACTATCTGATAGTGAATGCTGTCTGTCTGTAGGTCATCGTGTCTCTACTGTACTATCTGATAGTGAATGCTGTCTGTCTGTAGGTCATCGTGTCTCTACTGTACTATCTGATAGTGAATGCTGTCTGTAGGTCATCATCTCTCTACTGTACTATCTGATAGTGAATGCTGTCTGTAGGTCATCATCTCTCTACTGTACTATCTGATAGTGAATGCTGTCTGTAGGTCATCATCTCTCTACTGTACTATCTGATAGTGAATGCTGTCTGTCTGTAGATCATCACGTCTCTACTGTAATCTACTGTACTATCTGATAGTGAATGCTGTCTGTCTAGGTCATCGTGTCTCTACTGTACTATCTGATAGTGAATGCTGTCTGTAGGTCATCATCTCTCTACTGTACTATCTGATAGTGAATGCTGTCTGTCTGTAGGTCATCATCTCTCTACTGTACTATCTGATAGTGAATGCTGTCTGTCTGTAGATCATCACGTCTCTACTGTAATCTACTGTACTATCTGATAGTGAATGCTGTCTGTCTAGGTCATCGTGTCTCTACTGTACTATCTGATAGTGAATGCTGTCTGTAGGTCATCATCTCTCTACTGTACTATCTGATAGTGAATGCTGTCTGTAGGTCATCATCTCTCTACTGTACTATCTGATAGTGAATGCTGTCTGTCTGTAGATCATCATGTCTCTACTGTAATCTACTGTACTATCTGATAGTGAATGCTGTCTGTCTAGGTCATCGTGTCTCTACTGTACTATCTGATAGTGAATGCTGTCTGTAGGTCATCATCTCTCTACTGTACTATCTGATAGTGAATGCTGTCTGTAGGTCATCATCTCTCTACTGTACTATCTGATAGTGAATGCTGTCTGTAGGTCATCATCTCTCTACTGTACTATCTGATAGTGAATGCTGTCTGTCTGTAGATCATCATGTCTCTACTGTAATCTACTGTACTATCTGATAGTGAATGCTGTCTGTCTAGGTCATCGTGTCTCTACTGTACTATCTGATAGTGAATGCTGTCTGTAGGTCATCATCTCTCTACTGTACTATCTGATAGTGAATGCTGTCTGTAGGTCATCGTGTCTCTACTGTACTATCTGATAGTGAATGCTGTCTGTCTGTAGGTCATCGTGTCTCTACTGTACTATCTGATAGTGAATGCTGTCTGTCTGTAGGTCATCGTGTCTCTACTGTACTATCTGATAGTGAATGCTGTCTGTCTGTAGGTCATCGTGTCTCTACTGTACTATCTGATAGTGAATGCTGTCTGTCTGTAGGTCATCGTGTCTCTACTGTACTATCTGATAGTGAATGCTGTCTGTAGGTCATCATCTCTCTACTGTACTATCTGATAGTGAATGCTGTCTGTAGGTCATCATCTCTCTACTGTACTATCTGATAGTGAATGCTGTCTGTAGGTCATCATCTCTCTACTGTACTATCTGATAGTGAATGCTGTCTGTCTGTAGATCATCACGTCTCTACTGTAATCTACTGTACTATCTGATAGTGAATGCTGTCTGTCTAGGTCATCGTGTCTCTACTGTACTATCTGATAGTGAATGCTGTCTGTAGGTCATCATCTCTCTACTGTACTATCTGATAGTGAATGCTGTCTGTAGGTCATCATCTCTCTACTGTACTATCTGATAGTGAATGCTGTCTGTCTGTAGGTCATCACGTCTCTACTGTACTATCTGATAGTGAATGCTGTCTGTAGGTCATCATCTCTCTACTGTACTATCTGATAGTGAATGCTGTCTGTAGGTCATCATCTCTCTACTGTACTATCTGATAGTGAATGCTGTCTGTAGGTCATCATCTCTCTACTGTACTATCTGATAGTGAATGCTGTCTGTCTAGGTCATCATCTCTCTACTGTACTATCTGATAGTGAATGCTGTCTGTCTGTAGATCATCACGTCTACTGTAATCTACTGTACTATCTGATAGTGAATGCTGTCTGTCTAGGTCATCGTGTCTCTACTGTACTATCTGATAGTGAATGCTGTCTGTAGGTCATCATCTCTCTACTGTACTATCTGATAGTGAATGCTGTCTGTAGGTCATCATCTCTCTACTGTACTATCTGATAGTGAATGCTGTCTGTCTGTAGATCATCATGTCTCTACTGTAATCTACTGTACTATCTGATAGTGAATGCTGTCTGTCTGTAGGTCATCGTGTCTCTACTGTACTATCTGATAGTGAATGCTGTCTGTCTGTAGGTCATCGTGTCTCTACTGTACTATCTGATAGTGAATGCTGTCTGTCTGTAGGTCATCGTGTCTCTACTGTACTATCTGATAGTGAATGCTGTCTGTCTGTAGGTCATCGTGTCTCTACTGTACTATCTGATAGTGAATGCTGTCTGTCTGTAGGTCATCGTGTCTCTACTGTAATCTACTGTACTATCTGATAGTGAATGCTGTCTGTCTAGGTCATCGTGTCTCTACTGTACTATCTGATAGTGAATGCTGTCTGTCTGTAGGTCATCGTGTCTCTACTGTAATCTACTGTACTATCTGATAGTGAATACTGTCTGTCTGTAGGTCATCGTGTCTCTACTGTACTATCTGATAGTGAATGCTGTCTGTAGGTCATCATCTCTCTACTGTACTATCTGATAGTGAATGCTGTCTGTCTAGGTCATCATCTCTCTACTGTACTATCTGATAGTGAATGCTGTCTGTCTGTAGATCATCACGTCTCTACTGTAATCTACTGTACTATCTGATAGTGAATGCTGTCTGTCTAGGTCATCGTGTCTCTACTGTACTATCTGATAGTGAATGCTGTCTGTAGGTCATCATCTCTCTACTGTACTATCTGATAGTGAATGCTGTCTGTCTGTAGATCATCATGTCTCTACTGTAATCTACTGTACTATCTGATAGTGAATGCTGTCTGTCTAGGTCATCGTGTCTCTACTGTACTATCTGATAGTGAATGCTGTCTGTCTGTAGGTCATCGTGTCTCTACTGTACTATCTGATAGTGAATGCTGTCTGTCTGTAGGTCATCGTGTCTCTACTGTACTATCTGATAGTGAATGCTGTCTGTCTGTAGGTCATCGTGTCTCTACTGTACTATCTGATAGTGAATGCTGTCTGTCTGTAGGTCATCGTGTCTCTACTGTACTATCTGATAGTGAATGCTGTCTGTCTGTAGGTCATCGTGTCTCTACTGTACTATCTGATAGTGAATGCTGTCTGTCTGTAGGTCATCATCTCTCTACTGTACTATCTGATAGTGTATGCTGTCTGTCTGTAGGTCATCGTGTCTCTACTGTAATCTACTGTACTATCTGATAGTGAATACTGTCTGTCTGTAGGTCATCGTGTCTCTACTGTACTATCTGATAGTGAATGCTGTCTGTCTGTAGGTCATCGTGTCTCTACTGTACTATCTGATAGTGAATGCTGTCTGTCTGTAGATCATCGCGTCTCTGGAGGAGGACGCAGCTGGACAGAAGATGCAGCTGGCCTATCGTCTACAGCAGGTCGCCGCCCTGGTGGAGAACAAGGTCACTGACCTCTAACCTCTCACCTCTGACCTGTGACCTATCGTCTACAGCAGGTCGCCGCCCTGGTGGAGAACAAGGTCACTGACCTCTAACCTGTCACCTCTGACCTGTGACCTATCGTCCCCAGCAGGTCGCTGCCCTGGTGGAGAACAAGGTCACTGACCTCTAACCTGTCACCTCTGACCTGTGACCTATCGTCCCCAGCAGGTCGCTGCCCTAGTGGAGAACCACAGACTGACAGGGCTGCGTTCAGTAAAACAGAACGTTACACCAGATACAGCAGAGAACGCGGAACACTCAGATCCACTTCCTCATGGTTATTTTTTTCCGGGATCGGGGCCCCACTCTTGGTCTGTTTATTGCCCCCGCCCCCGCGGAGGGGGGGGGGTGCCTCAGAGCGAAACATCTCAATGGAAAAATGTATTCTGGTAGGGGCGGAGTTTTCTCTGGCGTTAGATATTATGGAGGAACCAAACCCACGTGAGAAAGGAAACTTACACACTTACACAGATCATTTAAATAAAATGGGCGGAGTAAATTTATCTTATTTATCCCCCATAAATGTTTTATGTTACGTGTGTATGTGTGTGTGTGTGTGTGTGTGTACATGGATCGGAAGTTGCTTCCAGAGGCAGTTTGGAACTCGGTAGTGAGCATTGCAACCGAGGACAGATGATTTTTACACTCTTTGAGCTTCAGCACTTGGTGGTCCCGTTCTGTGAGCTTGTGTGGCCTACCACTTTGTGGCTGTGCCGTTGTTGCTCCTAGACTTTTCCACTTTACAATAAACAGCACTTAACAGTTGACCAGGGGGCAGCTCTAGCAGGGCAGAAATGTGATGAACTGACTTGTTGGAAAGGTGGCATCCTATGACGGTGCCACGTTGAAAGTCACTGAGCTCTTCAGTAAGGCCATTCTACTGCCAATGTTTGTCTATGGAGATTGCATGGCTGTGTGCTCAATGTTATCCACCTATCAGCAACAGGTGTGGCTGAAATATAATCCCCTAATTTGAAGGGGTGTCCACATACTACTGTCTATATATATATATATATATATATATATATGGGTGTAGAGACAGGGTACGTTCCAGGGTGTCTGTATTGCAGTCATGTTGCACAGATGATCACATGTCACACCGCCTATATTAACCCCCTGAGCCGTACAGGTTGACTGCAACATGGACGTTCTGTAACGAGCCCACAGTCTAGTCTTAACAGTCAGGTTGACCACTATAGCCACCGTTGGGGGGCCTCCACCCTGCAGCTCTCCAGACTCTACTGTCTCTACAGATGGACGGTCAAGTTGACCATGTGTTGTCTTTTTTTTTTTAAATTTTAGCAAAACCTTCCTTTGTTAGCAGTAGTTTTAAACATCTTTATCTTTGAATACCAGGAAATATAAGCTCAATTTCTGGCGATGTATTAAAATGTTTGCTTTCTTTAAAACCCCCCCCCCATGTCTTGTTGTTTTGAAGACCATTTTACGATTACACACTGAAGGTTTTAAAGCAGTCTAATCTGTATGTTCTGTGCTATCTAGTAGCTGGCCACTGAACTCAACACAAGCTCTTTACTGCAGAACAGAGACATGTTGTTGTTACACATTTTCACCTTCTCTGTGGGGGTCTGAACCTAGCCTGAGTACCAGTCTGTTACTGCTCTGTGGGGGTCTGAACCTAGCCTGAGTACCAGTCTGTTACTGCTCTGTTGGGGTCTGAACCTAGCCTGAGTACCAGTCTGTTACTGCTCTGTGGGGGTCTGAACCTAGCCTGAGTACCAGTCTGTTACTGCTCTGTGGGGGTCTGACCCTAGCCTGAGTACCAGTCTGTTACTGCTCTGTGGGGGTCTGAACCTAGCCTGAGTACCAGTCTGTTACTGCTCTGTTGGGGTCTGAACCTAGCCTGAGTACCAGTCTGTTACTGCTCTGTGGGGGTCTGAACCTAGCCTGAGTACCAGTCTGTTACTGCTCTGTGGGGGTCTGAACCTAGCCTGAGTACCAGTCTGTTACTGATCTGTGGGGGTCTGAACCTAGCCTGAGTACCAGTCTGTTACTGCTCTGTGGGGGTCTGAACCTAGCCTGAGTACCAGTCTGTTACTGCTCTGTGGGGGTCTGACCCTAGCCTGAGTACCAGTCTGTTACTGCTCTGTGGGGGTCTGAACCTAGCCTGAGTACCAGTCTGTTACTGCTCTGTTGGGGTCTGAACCTAGCCTGAGTACCAGTCTGTTACTGCTCTGTTGGGGTCTGAACCTAGCCTGAGTACCAGTCTGTTACTGCTCTGTGGGGGTCTGAACCTAGCCTGAGTACCAGTCTGTTACTGCTCTGTGGGGGTCTGACCCTAGCCTGAGTACCAGTCTGTTACTGCTCTGTTGGGGTCTGAACCTAGCCTGAGTACCAGTCTGTTACTGCTCTGTGGGGGTCTGACCCTAGCCTGAGTACCAGTCTGTTACTGCTCTGTGGGGGTCTGAACCTAGCCTGAGTACCAGTCTGTTACTGCTCTGTTGGGGTCTGAACCTAGCCTGAGTACCAGTCTGTTACTGCTCTGTGGGGGTCTGAACCTAGCCTGAGTACCAGTCTGTTACTGCTCTGTGGGGGTCTGAACCTAGCCTGAGTACCAGTCTGTTACTGCTCTGTGGGGGTCTGAACCTAGCCTGAGTACCAGTCTGTTACTGCTCTGTGGGGGTCTGAACCTAGCCTGAGTACCAGTCTGTTACTGCTCTGTGGGGGTCTGAACCTAGCCTGAGTACCAGTCTGTTACTGCTCTGTGGGGGTCTGAACCTAGCCTGAGTACCAGTCTGTTACTGCTCTGTTGGGGTCTGAATCTAGCCTGAGTACCAGTCTGTTACTGCTCTGTGGGGGTCTGAACCTAGCCTGAGTACCAGTCTGTTACTGCTCTGTGGTGGTCTGAACCTAGCCTGAGTACCAGTCTGTTACTGCTCTGTGGGGGTCTGAACCTAGCCTGAGTACCAGTCTGTTACTGCTCTGTGGGGGTCTGAACCTAGCCTGAGTACCAGTCTGTTACTGCTCTGTTGGGGTCTGAACCTAGCCTGAGTACCAGTCTGTTACTGCTCTGTTGGGGTCTGAACCTAGCCTGAGTACCAGTCTGTTACTGCTCAGACAGCCAATCCCTTCTAACACAACGCTCTGGTTGAACCATAATACTGACAAAGTTATACCAAATTAACAGTTAGTTTACGACTAACTACTACTACTTTGGCCAAATAGATTTTACAACAGGCAGTGAACACTACATGTACAGCAATAAGTCTCACAGGTACCAACAAGGGAAAGAATGAGGATTTCAGGTTGTAAACCGGCAACACCTGGTCTCGCCAGCAGAGGGGGCTGCTGATGAGGAGTTGAGACGAATTTGAGTCATTTAAACAAAGCAAAACAGCGTCTAGCAGGTTGTTCTGTTGAACAGTTTCTATACAGGGTCAATCTTATTCTCTGTAAATAGTGCTTATTCATACCAACCAGTGACAGTCAGTAGATGCCGTCTTCCCCCTTGTTTCTCTGAGGAGCCTCCACTGATACCAACCAAATGTGCCTTCTTGTCATTTGTAAACGACTTAAACTGTATGGAATTTTTTGTTGTTGTTGAAGTTGAACTCGTTTGCCAAATGAACTGACATGACAACCGTAAGGTAACTAAACTTCCGGGAACATTCAATACATCCTCTGTTTTCCCCCTGATTGGAGGATTCCTGGAGTCGGAAGGAAATAAGCATGAAAATCCCGAAATCCAGGATTTAAACAGGGATTGATGGTCCAGTGTAAACGACTGCAGTAGCTCCTCAGAACAGCAGTTCAACTCCTTTGATCTTTACTGTTACAGGTTAACTAACAGCCGGAACTGTAATCGGATACATTACCAGCAATAACAACAAAAACATGTAATCAGATTACATGTACTTTTGGGAAAAACTAGATTACTTCTTGGATTACTTTTTAATTCAGAATGGGTGCTTTGTGGGATAAAAAGGGGTCAAGTTTGATCCACATGAGGAGAGTCTGACCACAAAACCACTATAATGACACACCAAATGATGACCACCAATCAGAAGCCACTATGATGATGACACACCAAATGATGACCACCAATCAGAAGCCACTATGATGATGACACACCAAATGATGACCACCAATCAGAAGCCACTATGATGATGACATGCCAAATGGTGACCACCAATCGGAAGCCACTATGATGATGACACGCCAAATGATGACCACCAATCGGAAGCCACTATGATGATGACGCGCCAAATGGTGACCACCAATTGGAAGCCACTATGATGATGACACGCCAAATGGTGACCACCAATCAGAAGCCACTATGATGATGACCTCTTCTAATGCGTGTTAAGGGGAAAGTAATCCAAAAAGTAATCTACCCAACTCTGCTAACTGAAATAGTACCTGTCGATCTCCTCTGACCCCACACATTCAGTATCGCTATTGTTACTATGGTTACCCTTCATGGTTCCAAACGGCCCCCTGTTCTCTGTATACTGCGGATCCCTAGAGTGCTCTCTCATGGAAGGGATGAAAATAATGGACCTATTCTATGGGCCCTGGTCTAAAGTAGTGTCCTATATATAGGGAATAGGGCACTGGTCTAAAGTAGTGTCCTATATAGGGAATAGGGTGCTTTGACATGTTGATCATTGACCTTTGACCCCGGGCTCCTGGTTTGAAGACGCCAACATTTAGTTAGTGTACATAGAGATCATTTATGTATTTATTTGTTCTTGGGTTTGTAAAGTTAGTGTGTAGTTTATATCGTTGAATAGTGATATTAATTCATTTTAACCCCTTAACACGTTGTCTTGCTCATATCCCAGCATTTGTAGCTCAGTATGTATGGCTTGATTTAATGGCACCCTATTCTCTATATAGTGCACTACTTTGGACCAGAATAGTTGCACTATAAAGAGAGCAGGGCACCATTAGGCACGGATACAGTGTGATGTTAAAGGAGGTTTTCTGACTGTGTTTTCCTTTAGCAGCTGTATGAAATATTTACAGGATTTCTGGGAGTTGGAGTCATGTTTATTATGTTGCCCCCCCCCACCCCTTTCTAACCCTTTGACACCATAATGACACTTTGATTGGAGCGTTTGGAGAGTTTTGATTGGAGCGTTTGGAGAGTTTTGATTGGAGCGTTTGGAGAGTTTTGATTGGAGCGTTTGGAGAGTTTTGATTGGAGCGTTTGGAGAGTTTTGATTGGAGCGTTTGAAAGGTCAAACGTGTTCTGCCCTTATCCTGTGGTCTGATGCAGTATAACTGGCTCCTGACTTCTGAAACTATAGGACACGTTCCAGGTCAAATGTATTGAAGTCGATGCGTTGCATTAACCAATGGTTGCGTGCAGTCTGGTATCGGATTGGTATAACATGTGTGTGGTGGTTAACTAACATGATAAACACTGATCCAGCAGAAATCTGGCATGCGTCTGAAACGTAGTCAGCCTGGAACGCGTCCGTTCGTCTTCCTGTTTGTGAGTGTTGTGTTGCCTGTATCTTTCTGAAGGTGCTCTGCATGCGTGTGCTTTTTCTAATCGTCTGGTCGTGTGTTTATGAACATCTGATTCCTTAAGACTACAACCCTATCCCCTATATAGGGCACTACTTTTGACCAGAGTCCTATAGGCCCTAGTCAAAAGTAGTGCACTATGTAGTGGATAGGGTGCAGCTGTATGTGTGTGTGAGTACAGAACATATATGTTAGAAGGAAACATGACTTTTGAAACTTCTGCATGACAGTGACAATTTTTGATAAACGTCCTCTTTTTTTTTTAAACTTGAGAGGATTTGAAGTACAGATGAAACTAAACACTGATTTGTTTCCTGCCTCTGGGTGTCCTGACTCATCGTCAGTCTCCCAAATGACACCCTAGTCCCTATCTAGTGCACTACTTTTGACCAGAGTCCTATGTGCTTCCCTATGTGCCATGGGTTGAACGTAGTACACTTTTTAAAGGGAACAGGGTCCAATCAGCATCCAGGATCCGAACAACCAGTTTAATAACTGTTATTCTACTTGTACAGTTTAATATTACTTCCTGTTCTGGGTCGTAAACAACAACAACATGTCTCAGTATAAAAACTCTGGACTGAGAGGATCTCTGTCTGATAAACTATGTACCAAATGGGACCCTATTCCCGATCTAGTGCACTACTGTTGGCCTGATCAGGCTACGGAATAGGGTGCCATATTCAGACTCTGATTAACAACAATCCAACTCAAATGTGACTCTATACACAAGCAGTTGAAAGAGAGCTGGAAACCAGACTAATGTATTTGGTGAGTGTGTTGTTACCGTTTGATACCAGATGTGCTATGTGTTTGTAAATACATTATGAAGAGAATCGTTTCTTTCTCAACTTTGATGGAATTTAAAACTCTATTGCTTACAAGATAAAATTTTGGGAGCCAAAATGAGTCTGTTATCAAATGAACATTTGTATGGGGAAAAAAAATAAAGTTATAATTTTAACATTGAATAGGCTTTTGTGTCTGGTTTGTTCTGGTCGATAATGTGCTGGTGTGTTTGATTGGGTAAAAACTGTAGAACTGTGACTTTATAGAAACTAAAAAAAGGATAGTCCCTTTGATTCAAATGAAGTCATTATAATGTTGATAACCAAATGGGTTCCTTCAGGCTCTGCTCCGATTGGACCGTTACTACTCATCATGCAAATTATTGCTTCCTGAGGAGCCCAGTCTCGGGCTTGACATTAAATGTACATTTGCCCACTGACAAAGAAATGGTCTATAATTTTAATGGTAGGTTTATTTGAACAGTGAGAGACAGAATAACAAAAACAAACCCACCTGTATAGTAGCCCAAACCCACCCCAAAAAAATTCTATACCTGTCAGCAACAGGTGTGGCTGAAATATAATCCCCTAATTTGAAGGGTCCACACCCACACAGCAGTATGTTCCAGGGCGTCTGTATTGCAGTGTCCACATACTGCTGTCTATATATGGGTGTAGAGACAGGGTACGTTCCAGGGCGTCTGTATTGCAGAATCCACATACTGCTGTCTATATATGGGTGTAGAGACAAGGGTACGTTCCAGGGCGTCTGCATTGCAATAATTCTTCTCACGCTGTCATTGTGGATCCATCCTCAATCAATACTACATCTGAATCTGGACAATCAAGACAGCTTAAATTTCTCTTTAAAAAAAAAAAAAGCTATAACTTTTACTTTGAAAATGTAGAGCTTAAAAATCGAGATCTGTAGGACAAAAATCGGAAATCCTTTTTTAGATTAAAATTTGCAGCAAACTGTGAAAAAGGCTTTCACTAGGCCCCGTCTTTTACCTGAAATGTAATCCCTGTTGATAGAAAACGGCGTTTACTTTTAAACTATTTAATGCAACGGTTACCAAGGTTACCATGTACCTTCTCATACTTTAGAGGATTCCCTCACGGAGACTTCAAAACGGTTTAGACTAACTACTATACAGACCAAAAATATATATTTTTAAACGCAACACTTTCAAAGACTTCAGTGAGTTAGTTCATAAAGAGCCGTGGTCGAGCCCGAAGAACCAGAGATGTCAGAACAGGGTTGGTGTTGGTAACGTGAGACGAAGGTACAAAGAGCCTTGGTGCTGCCAACCACCAGGGAAATTAATGTGAGCGTCAACATGAAGCCAAAATTAGCTGTACAAGGTATTGTAATTGTTACACCTTCTCCATACTTACAGGAAACATTGCACCTGTAAAGTAGCCCAAACCCACCTGTAAAGTAGCCCAACCCCACCTGTATAGTAGCCCAACCCCACCTGTAAAGTAGCCCAACCCCACCTGTAAAGTAGCCCAACCCCACCTGTAAAGTAGCCCAACCCCACCTGTAAAGTAGCCCAACCCCACCTGTAAAGTAGCCCAACCCCACCTGTAAAGTAGCCCAACCCCACCTGTAAAGTAGCCCAACCCCACCTGTATAGTAGCCCAACCCCACCTGTAAAGTAGCCCAACCCCACCTGTATAGTAGCCCAACCCCACCTGTAAAGTAGCCCAACCCCACCTGTAAAGTAGCCCAACCCCACCTGTAAAGTAGCCCAACCCCACCTGTAAAGTAGCCCAAACCCACCTGTAAAGTAGCCCAACCCCACCTGTAAAGTAGCCCAAACCCAAACCCACTTGTAAAGTAGCCCAAACCCACCTGTATAGTAGCCCAAGCCCACCTGTAAAGTAGCCCAAACCCACCTGTATAGTAGCCCAAACCCACCTGTATAGTAGCCCAAGCCCAAACCCACCTGTATAGTAGCCCAAGCCCAAACCCACCTGTATAGTAGCCCAAACCCACCTGTAGAGTAGCCCAAGCCCAAACCCACCAGTATAGTAGCCCAAGCCCAAACCCACCTGTAAAGTAGCCCAAACCCACCTGTAAAGTAGCCCAAACCCACCTGTATAGTAGCCCAAGCCTAAACCCACCTGTAAAGTAGCCCAAACCCACCTGTAAAGTAGACCAAGCCCACCTGTAAAGTAGCCCAACCCCACCTGTAAAGTAGCCCAACCCCACCTGTATAGTAGCCCAACCCCACCTGTAAAGTAGCCCAACCCCACCTGTATAGTAGCCCAACCCCACCTGTATAGTAGCCCAACCCCACCTGTAAAGTAGCCCAACCCCACCTGTAAAGTAGCCCAAACCCACCTGTAAAGTAGCCCAAACCCACCTGTAAAGTAGCCCAACCCCACCTGTAAAGTAGCCCAAACCCAAACCCACTTGTAAAGTAGCCCAAACCCACCTGTATAGTAGCCCAAGCCCACCTGTAAAGTAGCCCAAACCCACCTGTATAGTAGCCCAAACCCACCAGTATAGTAGCCCAAGCCCAAACCCACCAGTATAGTAGCCCAAGCCCAAACCCACCAGTATAGTAGCCCAAGCCCAAACCCACCTGTAAAGTAGCCCAAACCCACCTGTAAAGTAGCCCAAACCCACCTGTATAGTAGCCCAAGCCTAAACCCACCTGTAAAGTAGCCCAAGCCTAAACCCACCTGTAAAGTAGCCCAAACCCACCTGTAAAGTAGACCAAGCCCACCTGTAAAGTAGCCCAACCCCACCTGTAAAGTAGCCCAACCCCACCTGTATAGTAGCCCAACCCCACCTGTAAAGTAGCCCAACCCCACCTGTATAGTAGCCCAACCCCACCTGTATAGTAGCCCAACCCCACCTGTAAAGTAGCCCAACCCCACCTGTAAAGTAGCCCAAACCCACCTGTAAAGTAGCCCAAACCCACCTGTAAAGTAGCCCAACCCCACCTGTAAAGTAGCCCAAACCCAAACCCACTTGTAAAGTAGCCCAAACCCACCTGTATAGTAGCCCAAGCCCACCTGTAAAGTAGCCCAAACCCACCTGTATAGTAGCCCAAACCCACCTGTATAGTAGCCCAAACCCACCAGTATAGTAGCCCAAGCCCAAACCCACCAGTATAGTAGCCCAAGCCCAAACCCACCAGTATAGTAGCCCAAGCCCAAACCCACCTGTAAAGTAGCCCAAACCCACCTGTAAAGTAGCCCAAACCCACCTGTAAAGTAGCCCAAACCCACCTGTATAGTAGCCCAAGCCTAAACCCACCTGTAAAGTAGCCCAAACCCACCTGTAAAGTAGACCAAGCCCACCAGTAAAGTAGCCCAAGCCCACCTGTAAAGTAGCCCAAGCCTAAACCCACCTGTAAAGTAGCCCAAACCCACCTGTAAAGTAGCCCAAGCCTAAACCCACCTGTAAAGTAGCCCAAACCCACCTGTAAAGTAGACCAAGCCCACCAGTAAAGTAGCCCAAGCCCACCTGTAAAGTAGCCCAAGCCTAAACCCACCTGTAAAGTAGCCCAAACCCACCTGTAAAGTAGACTAAACCCACCTGTAAAGTAGCCCAAACCCACCTGTAAAGTAGCCCAAACCCACCTGTAAAGTAGCCCAAACCCACCTGTATAGTAGCCCAAGCCTAAACCCACCTGTAAAGTAGCCCAAACCCACCTGTAAAGTAGACCAAGCCCACCAGTAAAGTAGCCCAAACCCACCTGTAAAGTAGCCCAAGCCCACCTGTAAAGTAGACCAAACCCACCTGTATAGTAGCCCAAGCCTAAACCCACCTGTAAAGTAGCCCAAACCCACCTGTAAAGTAGACTAAGCCCACCTGTAAAGTAGCCCAAACCCACCTGTAAAGTAGCCCAAACCCACCTGTAAAGTAGCCCAAACCCACCTGTATAGTAGCCCAAGCCTAAACCCACCTGTAAAGTAGCCCAAACCCACCTGTAAAGTAGACCAAGCCCACCTGTAAAGTAGCCCAACCCCGCCTGTATAGTAGCCCAACCCCACCTGTATAGTAGCCCAACCCCACCTGTAAAGTAGCCCAACCCCACCTGTAAAGTAGCCCAACCCCACCTGTAAAGTAGCCCAACCCCACCTGTAAAGTAGCCCAACCCCACCTGTAAAGTAGCCCAAACCCACCTGTAAAGTAGACTAAGCCCACCTGTAAAGTAGCCCAAACCCACCTGTAAAGTAGCCCAAACCCACCTGTAAAGTAGCCCAAACCCACCTGTATAGTAGCCCAAGCCTAAACCCACCTGTAAAGTAGCCCAAACCCACCTGTAAAGTAGACCAAGCCCACCAGTAAAGTAGCCCAAGCCCACCTGTAAAGTAGCCCAAGCCCACCTGTAAAGTAGCCCAAGCCCACCTGTAAAGTAGACCAAACCCACCTGTATAGTAGCCCAAGCCTAAACCCACCTGTAAAGTAGCCCAAACCCACCTGTAAAGTAGACTAAGCCCACCTGTAAAGTAGCCCAAACCCACCTGTAAAGTAGCCCAAACCCACCTGTAAAGTAGCCCAAACCCACCTGTATAGTAGCCCAAGCCTAAACCCACCTGTAAAGTAGCCCAAACCCACCTGTAAAGTAGCCCAACCCCACCTGTATAGTAGCCCAACCCCACCTGTATAGTAGCCCAAGCCCAAACCCACCTGTAAAGTAGCCCAAGCCCAAACCCACCTGTAAAGTAGCCCAAACCCACCTGTAAAGTAGCCCAAACCCACCTGTATAGTAGCCCAAGCCTAAACCCACCTGTAAAGTAGCCCAAACCCACCTGTAAAGTAGACCAAGCCCACCAGTAAAGTAGCCCAAGCCCACCAGTAAAGTAGCCCAAGCCCACCTGTAAAGTAGCCCAAGCCCACCTGTAAAGTAGCCCAAGCCCACCTGTAAAGTAGCCCAAGCCCACCTGTAAAGTAGACCAAACCCACCTGTAAAGTAGCCCAACCCCACCTGTAAAGTAGCCCAACCCCACCTGTAAAGTAGCCCAAACCCACCTGTAAAGTAGACTAAGCCCACCTGTAAAGTAGCCCAAACCCACCTGTATAGTAGCCCAAGCCTAAACCCACCTGTAAAGTAGCCCAAACCCACCTGTAAAGTAGACCAAGCCCACCAGTAAAGTAGCCCAAGCCCACCTGTAAAGTAGCCCAAGCCCACCTGTAAAGTAGCCCAAGCCCACCTGTAAAGTAGACCAAACCCACCTGTATAGTAGCCCAAGCCTAAACCCACCTGTAAAGTAGCCCAAACCCACCTGTAAAGTAGACTAAGCCCACCTGTAAAGTAGCCCAAACCCACCTGTAAAGTAGCCCAAACCCACCTGTAAAGTAGCCCAAACCCACCTGTATAGTAGCCCAAGCCTAAACCCACCTGTAAAGTAGCCCAAACCCACCTGTAAAGTAGCCCAACCCCACCTGTATAGTAGCCCAACCCCACCTGTATAGTAGCCCAAGCCCAAACCCACCTGTAAAGTAGCCCAAGCCCAAACCCACCTGTAAAGTAGCCCAAACCCACCTGTAAAGTAGCCCAAACCCACCTGTAAAGTAGCCCAAACCCACCTGTATAGTAGCCCAAGCCTAAACCCACCTGTAAAGTAGCCCAAACCCACCTGTAAAGTAGACCAAGCCCACCAGTAAAGTAGCCCAAGCCCACCAGTAAAGTAGCCCAAGCCCACCTGTAAAGTAGCCCAAGCCCACCTGTAAAGTAGCCCAAGCCCACCTGTAAAGTAGACCAAACCCACCTGTAAAGTAGCCCAAGCCTAAACCCACCTGTAAAGTAGCCCAAACCCACATGTAAAGTAAACTAAGCCCACCTGTAAAGTAGCCCAAACCCACCTGTAAAGTAGCCCAAGCCTAAACCCACCTGTAAAGTAGCCCAAACCCACCTGTAAAGTAGACCAAGCCCACCAGTAAAGTAGCCCAAGCCCACCTGTAAAGTAGCCCAAGCCCACCTGTAAAGTAGCCCAAGCCCACCTGTAAAGTAGCCCAAGCCCACCTGTAAAGTAGACCAAACCCACCTGTATAGTAGCCCAAGCCTAAACCCACCTGTAAAGTAGACTAAGCCCACCTGTAAAGTAGCCCAAGCCCACCTGTAAAGTAGCCCAAACCCACCTGTAAAGTAGACTAAGCCCACCTGTAAAGTAGCCCAAACCCACCTGTAAAGTAGCCCAAGCCTAAACCCACCTGTAAAGTAGCCCAAACCCACCTGTAAAGTAGACCAAGCCCACCAGTAAAGTAGCCCAAGCCCACCTGTAAAGTAGCCCAAGCCCACCTGTAAAGTAGCCCAAGCCCACCTGTAAAGTAGACCAACCCCACCTGTATAGTAGCCCAACCCCACCTGTAAAGTAGCCCAACCCCACCTGTAAAGTAGCCCAACCCCACCTGTAAAGTAGCCCAAACCCACCTGTAAAGTAGCCCAAACCCACCTGTAAAGTAGCCCAAGCCTAAACCCACCTGTAAAGTAGCCCAAACCCACCTGTAAAGTAGACCAAGCCCACCAGTAAAGTAGCCCAAACCCACCTGTAAAGTAGACCAAGCCCACCTGTAAAGTAGCCCAACCCCACCTGTATAGTAGCCCAACCCCACCTGTAAAGTAGCCCAACCCCACCTGTATAGTAGCCCAACCCCACCTGTAAAGTAGCCCAACCCCACCTGTAAAGTAGCCCAACCCCACCTGTAAAGTAGCCCAACCCCACCTGTAAAGTAGCCCAAACCCACCTGTAAAGTAGACTAAGCCCACCTGTAAAGTAGCCCAAACCCACCTGTAAAGTAGCCCAAACCCACCTGTAAAGTAGCCCAAACCCACCTGTATAGTAGCCCAAGCCTAAACCCACCTGTAAAGTAGCCCAAACCCACCTGTAAAGTAGACCAAGCCCACCAGTAAAGTAGCCCAAGCCCACCTGTAAAGTAGCCCAAGCCCACCTGTAAAGTAGCCCAAGCCCACCTGTAAAGTAGACCAAACCCACCTGTATAGTAGCCCAAGCCTAAACCCACCTGTAAAGTAGCCCAAACCCACCTGTAAAGTAGACTAAGCCCACCTGTAAAGTAGCCCAAACCCACCTGTAAAGTAGCCCAAACCCACCTGTAAAGTAGCCCAAACCCACCTGTATAGTAGCCCAAGCCTAAACCCACCTGTAAAGTAGCCCAAACCCACCTGTAAAGTAGCCCAAGCCCACCTGTAAAGTAGCCCAAACCCACCTGTAAAGTAGCCCAAACCCACCTGTATAGTAGCCCAAACCCACCTGTAAAGTAGACCAAACCCACCTGTATAGTAGCCCAAGCCTAAACCCACCTGTAAAGTAGCCCAAACCCACCTGTAAAGTAGACTAAGCCCACCTGTAAAGTAGCCCAAACCCACCTGTAAAGTAGCCCAAACCCACCTGTATAGTAGCCCAAGCCTAAACCCACCTGTAAAGTAGCCCAAACCCACCTGTATAGTAGCCCAAGCCTAAACCCACCTGTAAAGTAGCCCAACCCCACCTGTATAGTAGCCCAACCCCACCTGTATAGTAGCCCAAGCCCAAACCCACCTGTAAAGTAGCCCAAGCCCAAACCCACCTGTAAAGTAGCCCAAACCCACCTGTATAGTAGCCCAAGCCTAAACCCACCTGTAAAGTAGCCCAAACCCACCTGTAAAGTAGACCAAGCCCACCAGTAAAGTAGCCCAAGCCCACCAGTAAAGTAGCCCAAGCCCACCTGTAAAGTAGCCCAAGCCCACCTGTAAAGTAGCCCAAGCCCACCTGTAAAGTAGACCAAACCCACCTGTAAAGTAGCCCAAGCCTAAACCCACCTGTAAAGTAGCCCAAACCCACCTGTAAAGTAGACTAAGCCCACCTGTAAAGTAGCCCAAACCCACCTGTAAAGTAGCCCAAGCCTAAACCCACCTGTAAAGTAGCCCAAACCCACCTGTAAAGTAGACCAAGCCCACCAGTAAAGTAGCCCAAGCCCACCTGTAAAGTAGCCCAAGCCCACCTGTAAAGTAGCCCAAACCCACCTGTAAAGTAGCCCAAACCCACCTGTAAAGTAGCCCAAACCCACCTGTAAAGTAGACCAAACCCACCTGTAAAGTAGCCCAAACCCACCTGTAAAGTAGCCCAAACCCACCTGTATAGTAGCCCAAGCCTAAACCCACCTGTAAAGTAGACCAAGCCCACCTGTAAAGTAGCCCAACCCCACCTGTAAAGTAGCCCAACCCCACCTGTATAGTAGCCCAACCCCACCTGTAAAGTAGCCCAACCCCACCTGTATAGTAGCCCAACCCCACCTGTAAAGTAGCCCAACCCCACCTGTAAAGTAGCCCAACCCCACCTGTAAAGTAGCCCAAACCCACCTGTATAGTAGCCCAAACCCAAACCCACTTGTAAAGTAGCCCAAACCCACCTGTATAGTAGCCCAAGCCCACCTGTAAAGTAGCCCAAACCCACCTGTATAGTAGCCCAAACCCACCTGTATAGTAGACCAAACCCACCTGTATAGTAGCCCAAGCCTAAACCCACCTGTAAAGTAGCCCAAACCCACCTGTAAAGTAGACTAAGCCCACCTGTAAAGTAGCCCAAACCCACCTGTAAAGTAGCCCAAACCCACCTGTATAGTAGCCCAAGCCTAAACCCACCTGTAAAGTAGCCCAAACCCACCTGTAAAGTAGCCCAACCCCACCTGTATAGTAGCCCAAGCCCAAACCCACCTGTAAAGTAGCCCAAACCCACCTGTAAAGTAGCCCAAACCCACCTGTATAGTAGCCCAAGCCTAAACCCACCTGTAAAGTAGCCCAAACCCACCTGTAAAGTAGACCAAGCCCACCAGTAAAGTAGACCAAGCCCACCTGTAAAGTAGCCCAAGCCCACCTGTAAAGTAGCCCAAGCCCACCTGTAAAGTAGCCCAAGCCCACCTGTAAAGTAGCCCAAGCCCACCTGTAAAGTAGCCCAAGCCCACCTGTAAAGTAGACCAAACCCACCTGTAAAGTAGCCCAAGCCTAAACCCACCTGTATAGTAGCCCAAACCCACCTGTATAGTAGCCCAAACCAACCTGTATAGTAGCCCAAACCCACCTGTAAAGTAGCCCAAACACAGCGTATTGGTGTCTTCACAAGGTAAAATGTAATCTGGTGGAGGGAGCTAAAACCTTTATTGTCCTGCGGAGCTTAACCAGTTCCACGTGGTTCTGACCGTCCTGCGGGGCTTTACCCGTTCCACGTGGTTCTGACAGTCCTGCGGGGCTTTACCCGTTCCACGTGGTTCTGACTGTCCTGCGGGGCTTTACCAGTTCCACGTGGTTCTGACTAAACTGACTGTCCTGCAGGGCTTTACTGCGGAGAATGACAAGTCACATTGGGCCAGGTAAAAAACACAATTAAAGACAAGTAACATTGGGTCAAGTTGTAGTTTATTATTTCAGCATTACCATGGCAATGCAAACCAACCGTTGACTGGCAACAGACATGACTGTGTGGAGACACTAGGGTCAGATAATACCCAGAAAGCAACACGGGCCAGACACCCACCACAACCAGCCTAGAAGAACACATTAGTTCATATAACAGTTACAACAAGTCATGTAAGTTTAATACATACAACTCAGGTCCATTGAATGTAAATTCCCTGCGTCAGTTTCACTGCTAATTAAGGCGATGACCAGCAACAAGCAGACATTAACCAGGAACCGTCTGGCTCCTCCTGGAGCTGGCATGGTGTCTAACAGCGCTATGGAGAGGTTCATGATCAAGCAGGTGGAACACCATGAAAACGCAATGCATGTGGAACACCATGAAAACGCAATGCATGTGGAACCATGGAAACACACGGCATGTGGAACCATGGAAACACACGGCATGTGGAACCATGGAAACACACGGCATGTGGAACCATGGAAACACACGGCATGTGGAACCATGGAAACACACGGCATGTGGAACCATGGAAACACACGGCATGTGGAACCATGGAAACACACGGCATGTGGAACCATGGAAACACACGGCATGTGGAACCATGGAAACACACGACATGTGGAACCATGGAAACACACGGCATGTGGAACCATGGAAACACACGGCATGTGGAACCATGGAAACACACGGCATGTGGAACCATGGAAACACACGGCATGTGGAACCATGGAAACACACGGCATGTGGAACCATGGAAACACACGGCATGTGGAACCATGGAAACACACGGCATGTGGAACCATGGAAACACACGGCATGTGGAACCATGGAAACACACGGCATGTGGAACCATGGAAACACACGGAATGTGGAACCATGGAAACACACGGAATGTGGAACCATGGAAACACACGGAATGTGGAACCATGGAAACACACGGAATGTGGAACGAGATGAAAAGATGATTGTTAACAGCTGGAATGAAGAGACCAACCAAGAAACAAAGATCTGAAAAGAGAAATCTACATTTTATCTCCATTTGAAAAACTATAACACACAGAGACTGATAGTTCAGCGTCGTCTGGCCGTGCAGAGAACACGACAAACTGAAAACAAACCTCGTTCTATACCCAGGATGGTCTCAGATGGCACCCGGTTCCCTAGATAGTGAACGGGACGAACCCCGACAGTCACCATGCTTCAGCTGGAATCTAACACTCCATCAACATCACTTACAGAAAGGCAGATTAGAAACCGGGTGGTCGAGTCCTGAAAGCCCTGGTATAAGACCGTACATGTATTTTACTGTTATATCTATAACCAGTTTATAACAGCAATAAGGCACCTCGGGGGGGGGTTGTGATATATGGCCAATATACCACAGCTAAGGGCTGTATACTCTGCGATACGTTGTGCCTATGAACAGCCCTGAGCCGTGGTATATTGGTCATATACCACCCCCCCCTCAGGCCTTAATGCTCAATTACAGTTTAGCAGAAAGGAAAGAGGATTCATTAGAATGAGGCTGCATTAAGGTGTGTAAGGAGTTATCTAGACCCATGACTGCATATTACCCTTCTGGGATGGTCAAGACATTACTCAGACCCCTCCCTCTCCGCTGACAGCTAGCCTATCGGCTCTGCTGCTGTGACGCTACACAGTACAGAGCTGCACTCTGCCTTACAGCCACAAGGGGCGCTAGAGAGCCCTGTTCTGTTTAACACTAGTGGTAGATGTGAGGAGAGAAGTTGGGTTTTTAAGCCCTCTTTGGAGGCTATATACAGGGTATTAAAGTACTTTCCCCTCAGACTGCGGAGGGAGGGATGGAGAAGATGAAGTTGGTAAATGTGTACAGACTTGAGGGAAAGAGATGTCCCAAATGACACCCTATTCCCAACCTAGTGCACTAGCCCAATAGGAAACCGGGTCATTAGTAGTGCACTACATAGGGAATAGGGTGCCATTTGGGAGACAACCGATGAGACGATCGTCTCAGTTGGCGAAGGTCTGGCGCACGGTGTCGACGATGTGTTTGGCGCTGATGCCGTACAGGTCGAGTAACTCCTGAGGTTTTCCACTCCGGGGTATACGGTTCACCGCTAGCCGCGTCACGACGATACCAGGCTCCTCCCCTACTGCAGACAGCACCGCCTCCCCCAGACCCCCTGGACAAAGACACAGGGGTAAGACGAAACACACCACCCAACCACAGAAGGGTTAAACACCGGATAAGAAGGGTTAAACACCGGATAGAAGGGTTAAACACCGGATAAGAAGGGTTAAACACCGGATAAGAAGGGTTAAACACCGGATAAGAAGGGTTAAACACCGGATAAGAAGGGTTAAACACCGGATAAGAAGGGTTAAACACCGGATAAGAAGGGTTTAAACACCGGATAAGAAGGGTTAAACACCGGATAAGAAGGGTTAAACACCGGATAAGAAGGGTTAAACCACCGGATAAGAAGGGTTAAACACCGGATAAGAAGGGTTAAACACCGGATAAGAAGGGTTAAACACCGGATAAGAAGGGTTAAACACCGGATAAGAAGGGTTAAAACACGGATAAGAAGGGTTAAACACCGGATAAGAAGGGTTAAACACGGATAAGAAGGGTTAAACACCGGATAAGAAGGGTTAAACACCGGATAAGAAGGGTTAAACACCGGATAAGAAGGGTTAAACACCGGATAAGAAGGGTTAAACACCGGATAAGAAGGGTTAAACACCGGATAAGAAGGGTTAAACACCGGATAAGAAGGGTAAACACCGGATAAGAAGGGTTAAACACCGGATAAGAAGGGTTAAACACCGGATAAGAAGGGTTAACTGGAACAGTTCTACACCCACCCTCTCTGTAGTGGTCCTCCACGGTGATGATTCTCCCTCCGGTGGCGCGGGCGCTCGATACGATGGTGGCGGCATCCAGGGCTTGATGGTGAACGGGTCAATCACACGGATGTTCACTCCTAAACACACACCAATGAGCACAAAGTCTCGATCAAACAGCATAAATTCTAGATGGTATATTATTAAAACCAAAAGGGCCTATATCCATTAGGTAAATTTCCTTCGGGAAGTATTCATACCCCTTGACTTAAGCCACATTATTTTGTTAAAGTCTGAATTCTAAATGAAATACCTTCTCTCCTATCTACACAATACCTCAAATGATAAAGTCAACAAGTAGGGGGGGGGGGTACCGGTAGAGTCAATGTGGAGGCTATATACAGGGGGTACCGGTAGAGTCAATGTGGAGGCTATATACAGGGGGTACCGGTACAGAGTCAATGTGGAGGCTATATACAGGGGGTACCGGTAGAGTCAATGTGGAGGCTATATACAGGGGGGTACCGGTAGAGTCAATGTGGAGGCTATATACAGGGGGGTACCGGTAGAGTCAATGTGGAGGCTATATACAGGGGGTACCGGTAGAGTCAATGTGGAGGCTATATACAGGGGGTACCAGTACAGAGTCAGTGTGGAGGCTATATACAGGGTATTACGGTACAGAGTCAATGTGGAGACTATATACAGGGGGTACCGGTACAGAGTCAATGTGGAGGCTATATACAGGGGGTACCGGTACAGAGTCAGTGTGGAGGCTATGTACAGGGGGTACCGGTACAGAGTCAATGTGGAGGCTATATACAGGGGGTACCGGTACAGAGTCAATGTGGAGGCTATATACAGGGGGTACCGGTACAGAGTCAATGTGGAGGCTATATACAGGGGGTACCGGTACAGAGTCAATGTGGAGGCTATATACAGGGGGTACCGGTACAGAGTCAATGTGGAGGCTATATACAGGGGGTACCGGTACAGAGTCAATGTGGAGGCTATATACAGGGGGTACCGGTAGAGTCAATGTGGAGGCTATATACAGGGGGTACCGGTACAGAGTCAATGTGGAGGCTATATACAGGGGGGTACCGGTAGAGTCAATGTGGAGGCTATATACAGGGTATTACGGTACAGAGTCAATGTGGAGGCTATATACAGGGTATTACGGTACAGAGTCAATGTGGAGGCTATATACAGGGGGTACCGGTAGAGTCAATGTGGAGGCTATATACAGGGGGTACCGGTACAGAGTCAATGTGGAGGCTATATACAGGGGGGTACCGGTAGAGTCAATGTGGAGGCTATATACAGGGAGTACCGGTAGAGTCAATGTGGAGGCTGTATACAGGGGGGTACCGGTAGAGTCAATGTGGAGACTGTATACAGGGGGGTACCGGTAGAGTCAATGTGGAGGCTGTATACAGGGGGGTACCGGTAGAGTCAATGTGGAGGCTGTATACAGGGGGGTACCGGTAGAGTCAATGTGGAGGCTGTATACAGGGGGGTACCGGTAGAGTCAATGTGGAGGCTATATACAGGGAGTACCGGTAGAGTCAATGTGGAGGCTGTATACAGGGGGGTACCGGTAGAGTCAATGTGGAGGCTATATACAGGGGGTACCGGTACAGAGTCAATGTGGAGGCTGTATACAGGGGGGTACCGGTACAGAGTCAATGTGGAGGCTATATACAGGGAGTACCGGTAGAGTCAATGTGGAGGCTATATACAGGGGGTACCGGTACAGAGTCAATGTGGAGGCTGTATACAGGGGGGTACCGGTACAGAGTCAATGTGGAGGCTGTATACAGGGGGGTACCGGTACAGAGTCAATGTGGAGGCTGTATACAGGGGGGTACAGGTACAGAGTCAATGTGGAGGCTGTATACAGGGGGGTACCGGTACAGAGTCAATGTGGAGGCTGTATACAGGGGGGTACAGGTACAGAGTGAATGTGGAGGCTGTATACAGGGGGGTACAGGTACAGAGTCAATGTGGAGGCTATATACAGGGGGTACCGGTACAGAGTCAATGTGGAGGCTATATACAGGGGGTACCGGTACAGAGTCAATGTGGAGGCTGTATACAGGGAGTACCGGTAGAGTCAATGTGGAGGCTATATACAGGGAGTACCGGTAGAGTCAATGTGGAGGCTATATACAGGGGGTACTGGTACAGAGTCAATGTGGAGGCTATATACAGGGAGTACCGGTAGAGTCAATGTGGAGGCTATATACAGGGTATTACGGTACAGAGTCAATGTGGAGGCTATATACAGGGTATTACGGTACAGAGTCAATGTGGAGGCTATATACAGGGTATTACGGTACAGAGTCAATGTGGAGGCTATATACAGGGGGTACCGGTACAGAGTCAATGTGGAGGCTATATACAGGGAGTACCGGTAGAGTCAATGTGGAGGCTATATACAGGGGGTACCGGTACAGAGTCAATGTGGAGGCTGTATACAGGGGGTACCAGTACAGAGTCAATGTGGAGGCTGTATACAGGGGGGTACAGGTACAGAGTCAATGTGGAGGCTGTATACAGGGGGTACCGGAACAGAGTCAATGTGGAGGCTATATACAGGGGGTACCGGTACAGAGTCAATGTGGAGGCTATATACAGGGAGTACCGGTAGAGTCAATGTGGAGGCTATATACAGGGGGTACCGGTACAGAGTCAATGTGGAGGCTGTATACAGGGGGGTACCGGTACAGAGTCAATGTGGAGGCTGTATACAGGGGGGTACAGGTACAGAGTCAATGTGGAGGCTGTATACAGGGGGGTACCGGTACAGAGTCAATGTGGAGGCTGTATACAGGGGGGTACAGGTACAGAGTGAATGTGGAGGCTGTATACAGGGGGGTACAGGTACAGAGTCAATGTGGAGGCTGTATACAGGGGGGTACAGGTACAGAGTCAATGTGGAGGCTGTATACAGGGGGGTACAGGTACAGAGTCAATGTGGAGGCTGTATACAGGGGGCACCGGTACAGAGTCAATGTGGAGGCTCTATACAGGGGGTACCCAGTGTAGACATCCTGACCCTAGGTCAGAGGCCATGGAGCGGGGACATCCTGACCGTAGGTTAGCAGTCCTACTCTGAGCCACAATGTTAGGAAGACCAATTACTGTCAAAAGTCCAAATTGTGAAAAAGATCAGATGTCCCACCTGTGTAAACACAGCCTATGAATAAGGGCTAGGGCCACAGTTTGTGGTGTAATTCCCTGACAGGCCACCAGGGGGTGCTCTTACCCTCGCTGGCCAGCTGGTCAGCAGCAGTCAGAGCTTCATGCAGAGTCACTCCAGCTCCAATCACGGTCACCTTGTCGCTGTCAGACTGACGTACCACCTTGGCCACGCCCACCTCAAACTTCTCGTCGGGGTCGTAGATCACCTTCAGTTCTGGTCTGGTGATGCGGATGAAACAGATTCCCTGAAATATATAGACAGACACAGAGGCATCCCAGGCTTAGTTCATATGTATATATATCTCATGGATTTGTATAGTGGTGTCTTATCTACAAGGTGGACTGTATGTAGAGGCTATAATGAAGGCTGACGAATGTATTCCTGTGTGTTCTGGTACCTGATATAAAAAAAAAATTAAAATCAGCTGCACCAAGCCATAACAACTTCAGTTGCTATGGCAACAAACTATTGTAGAGACAAGAATCCCAACACCCGGTGACCTCGTCAAGTGGCATGGATCTGTTGGTGTAATGACTACGGTGTTGGGTTGACAGTCGCTAGACCAGGGTTCGATTCCAGGAGGGAATCAAAATTCACTATGTTGAACAGGTGTGTGGTTCTTACCTTGGTGTTAGCAGCCAGCTCTACAGACCTCTCAGCAGACACGCCATCGCTGGGGTAGAACAGAGTGCATGTTGGGATAGCGCGGAACATAGCAATGTCCTCCAACGCCATCTGGGAGGGGCCATCCTCACCTGGGGACAGGAAGTACAGTGTGATTGGTCAAAGGAAAGGGAAGAAGAGTTTGATTGGTCGAGGGACAGGTGAGATGAGACGCAGAGATCGACAGACAACACAGTACTGACCGATGGAGACGCCACAGTGAGACCCAGCCAGGTTGATGTTAGACTCGGAGACGGCGGCCATTCTGATGTGGTCGTAGGCCCTGGACAGGAAGGCAGCGAAGGTGCTGGCAAAGGCCACTGTGCGGTCTCTCGTGGCACAGCCAATCGCCACGCTCACCTAAACAACAATATTATTAAACTAGTCCTGTGTTTCACTGACCCGGTGGGGGACATACGACACGTACACATGGATGTTGTAGAGTAGTGGTCTGAGGGAACTTAAAGTATTGTAGATGTGGTAGTATACATCCATCTCACCATGTTCTCCCCCAGTCTCTACTCTCCTACATCCATCTCACCATGTTCTCCCCCAGCCTCTTCCCTCCTACATCCATCTCACCATGTTCTGCTCAGCGATGAAGCACTCTACGAAGCGTTCAGGGTAGGCCTTGTGGAACATCTCAGAGAAGGTAGAGTTCTTCATGTCAGCGTCCAGAGCTACCACCCTCGGACTGGACTGACCCAGTTTAGCCAGGGCCACGCCGTACGCCTTACGAGTAGCCACCTGGGGAGGAGAGAGGAGAGGGGGTTAACCGCGTATCCCCCTCTCTGCAGGGGCGTGAGTGTCTCTCTCTGCGGAGGAGCGGTGATTCACCTTATCCCCAATCTTGTAGTTGGGCGGGGAAGGCAGGCTGATAGGTGAGAGGTCAGCGGGGGCGGTATCTTCTTTAGGTAGCTCGGGGCAGACAGTGTTGTTGGGGTTCTGAATCTGAGCCGCCAAGTCTTTGATGGCCTCCTCGGCCCGGTCCTTGGGCATGGGCTTCCCATGCCAGTTCTCCATATCCTCAATGCCTGGAGAAGAGCAATCAGAGGTAGTCATTTATTTAGCTTGAAATGTTTACTTACAAGCCCTTAAACAACGATGCAGAGTTCTAACAACTGGTCAAAGAGAAGCGGTGCGTCCTCCGAAACACAACTGCACCGTTTCTTGGCACACCGTCCCCTCGCCCATACCCGGGCGCCAACCAGGGACCCTCTGCACACAACAGTTACCCATCGCTCCGCAAAAGCCGCGGCTCTTGCTGAGCAAAGGGGGAACTACTACTTCAAGGTCTCAGAGCAAGTGACGTCACCGATTGAAACGGCATTTAGCGCGCACCGCTAACTAAGCTAGCCGTTTCACATCCGTTAGACCAGCCACACCGATGTGTCGGAGGAAACACCGTACACCTGGCGACTGTGTAAGCGTGCATGTACCCAGCCCGCCACAGGAGTCGCTAGAGCACGATGGGACAAGGAAATCTCAGCCTGCCAAACCCTCTTCCTAACCCAGACGACACTGGGCCAATTGTGTGCCGCCTCATGGGTATCCCAGTCACACAGCCTGGGATCAAACCCGGGTCTTGTCTAAGGCAGTGCTTGAGGTGTGACCTTTGTGCCAATCGGGATGCCTGCACAAATTGATTCCCTCCCATACCAGCCTCTCTCATATACCAGTCTCTCTCTCCCGTACCAGTCCCTCTCTCCCGTACCAGTCCCTCTCTCCCGTACCAGTCCCTCTCTCCCGTACCAGTCCCTCTCTCCCGTACCAGTCCCTCTCTCCCGTACCTTTGAGTCCTCTGCCCTTGAAGGTCTTGGCCAGGATCATAGTGGGTTTCCCCTTCACCTGCTGGGCCTGCCACAGAGCTTTACACAGCTCCTCAACGTCATGACCATCCACCACATACGTGTTCCACCTACACACACACTTAAAGAATTAGAGACCGTACGGAAAACTGATAGAATAAGAGAGCAGGAGGTGCAAGAGAGAGGAACGAAGGAGTAGAGGGAGGGGTACCGACCCGAACGCTTCGCAGCGCTTGCGGTAAACGTCCATGTCGTGTTTGAGAGGAGCAGGTTCACTCTGTCCCAGGCGGTTAACGTCGATAACAGCCACCAGGTTATCCAGGTTGTAGTGGGAACCGAACGCCATGGCTTCCCAGACAGCCCCCTCTGAACACTCCCCATCACCCATCATGCAGTACACACGGTAACTAGGGAGAGAAGATGCATTAGTACATATTCATAAACAGATTGTCATTAAAAATATATATACACATTTCACACAAGATGGCACCAGTCATTAAAGTGCTTCATTTGAGCCAGATCCTGTGGGACCCGTTTGGCCAGATCCGGTAAAAGTAGATTGTCAGCCCGGGCCTGATAGTCTAAGAGTTGATTCAGGTTGGTCCGACCCTTGCTTATGGTTTGCGTAAACATTGTTACTTATGCTTGAGACCAACACGTGGCCATGGCTAAGAGAAGCCCTCACAGAACTAGAATGAGATTCACCGTCTGTGATCCCTCCCTGCTCTGATTGACACGAGCCTGTTCCAGCATTTCAATTCATTTTATTTCCTTATAGAATCATAGGCGTGCGGAGGGTTCTGGAGGAGACAGATTAATCCAAATACATTTACCAAAGCCATAGAATAACTTGTGTTGTCTTTCTGAACAGACAACACAAGGCTCTTTTAAAGCTCAACACCCTCGGTGGGTGCCCCTTAACCTTCTGAGAACATCACGGCTGGGTGACAGGTGCTTTAAGGGATAGTGTCCAGGCTTAAGGATGTACGTGTGTGTACGTGTGTGTGTACCTGGACTTGTCGAAGTGTTTCCCAGTGTAGGCCATCCCGCAGGCGGCCCCCAGCCCCTGTCCCAGAGACCCCGTTGCCACGTCAACAAACTCCAGTTTCTGTAGAACAGTCAGAGTTAGTCAAACCTGGAGCTGGACCATGTTCATTAAGGCAACACCACTGAAAACGTTTCAAAACATTTTGCAACTGTAGGAAACACAAGGTCCCTTCCCGTTCGGCAGTTCTTTCATTTTGAACCTAATGAACTTTCTCAGTACATTGGGGTCAGGGGTTACTTACAGGTGTGGGGTGACCCTCCAGGTCAGAGTCGAGCTTCCTCAGGTTGATCAGGTCGGCCTCCTTCACAAAGCCCGCCTCCGCCCAGGCAGCGTACAGGATTGGTGCAGCATGACCCTGGAGGAACACAGCAGCCAATCAGAACACTGTACACGACAGAGGGGAGCATGGGAAATGTAGTGCAAATGAAAGAGAACCCTTGACAGGTGAACCGTGTGTGTAGAGTTTGCAAGGGCATAGAATGCGTGTCTGGGAGAGAACGTAAGCGTGTCTGGGAGAGAACGTAAGCGTGTCTGGGAGGGAACGTAAGCGTGTCTGGGAGGGAACGTAAGCGTGTCTGGGAGGGAACGTAAGCGTGTCTGGGAGGGAACGTAAGCGTGTCTGGGAGGGAACGTAAGCGTGTCTGGGAGGGAACGTAAGCGTGTCTGGGAGGGAACGTAAGCGTGTCTGGGAGGGAACGTAAGCGTGTCTGGGAGGGAACGTAAGCGTGTCTGGGAGGGAACGTAAGCGTGTCTGGGAGGGAACGTAAGCGTGTCTGGGAGGGAACGTAAGCGTGTCTGGGAGGGAACGTAAGCGTGTCTGGGAGGGAACGTAAGCGTGTCTGGGAGGGAACGTAAGCGTGTCTGGGAGGGAACGTAAGCGTGTGGGGGACAGACAGAATCACCTTAGACAGCACGAAGCGGTCGTTGCACTGGTTGCGTGGGTCAGCAGCTTTATAACGCATGGTGTGGAAGAACAGCACGGACATCAGCTCTGCTGCACTGCAACATGTGGTGGGGTGACTGGACAGAGAGACAGATGGAGAGAGAGGTAGAAAGGGCAGAGAGACAGAGAGAGAGAGGGAGTCTGTTAGTGAAACGTGACATCAAAACCAGCTGTTAACGGCAACCCAAACCATCACGTTAGCGTGTCTGGGAGAACGTTAGCGTGTCTGGGAGAACGTTAGCGTGTCTGGGAGAACGTTAGCGTGTCTGGGAGAACGTTAGCGTTTCATGCAGCCGCAAAGTATTCAGACACCTTGACTTTTTCAACATCGTTATGTTACAGCCTTATTCTAAAATGGATTAAATAAAATGTCCTCAATCTACACACAATACCTTAATGACAAAGCGAACAGGTTTAGAAGTTTTTGCAAATGTATAAAATTAAACATGTAAATGCCTTATTTACATAAGTATTCAGACCCTTTGCTAGGAGACCAAATTGAGCTCAGGTGCATCCTTTTTCCATTGATCATCCTTGAGATGTCTCTACAACTTGATTGGAGTCCACTTGTGGTAAATTCAATTGATTGGACATGATTTGGAAAGGCACACACCTGTCTATACAAAGTCCCACAGTTGACAGTGCATGTCAGTCCAAAAACCAAGCCATGAGGTCGAAGGAGTTGTCTGTAGAGCTCCGAGACAGGATTGTGTCGAGGCACAGATCTGGGGAAGGGTACCAACACATGTCTGCAGCATTGAAGGTCCCCAAGAACACAGTGGCCTCCATCGTTCAATAGAATAAGTTTGGAACCACCAAGTCCCTTCCTAGAACTGGCCTCCCGGCCAAACTGAGCAATCAGTGGAGAAGGGCATTGGTCAGGGAGGTGACCAAGAACCTGACTCTGACAGAGCTCCAGAGTTCCTCTGTGGAGATGCCCAAACCAGATGGGATGGTGTATCGCTGCAGAATGCTGTGGTAGCCATGCTGGTTAAGTGTGCCTTGAATTCCAAATAAATCAGACCGTGTCACGAGCAAAGCACCCCCACACCATCACACCTCCATGCTTCACTATGGGAACCACACATGAAGAGATCCGTTCAACTACTGAGTTTCACAAAGACATAAGGTCGGAACCAAAAATTTGAACTCCGACCAAAAAGGACAGATTTCCACCAGTCTAATGTCCATTGCTCGTGTTTCTTGACCCAAGCAAGTCTCTTCTTATTGGTGTCTTTAAGTAGTGGTTTATTCACAGCAATTCGACCACAAAGACCTGATTCACAGTTGAAGTCAGACTTCCTGCTTTTTGTTCTATGCTGCTCTGTCTGTATGCTATGTCTTGCTTGTTCTATGTTGCTATTGTCTATATTGTAATTGTTTTTAATAACCTGCCCAGGGACTGCGGTTGAAAATTAGCCGGCTGGCTAAAACCGGCACTTTTACTGAAACGTTGATTAATGTGCACTGTCCCTGTAAAAATAAAAAAATTAACTCACTCATGTTGAGCTGTGTCTGTTACTTGAACTCTGTGAAGCGTTTATTTGGGCTGCCATCTGAGGCTGGTACCTCTAATGAATGTATCCTCTGCAGCAGAGGTAACTCTGGGTCTTCCTTTCCTGTGGCGGTCCTCTTGAGAGACAGTTTCATCATAGCGCTTGATGGTTTTCGTGACTGTGGTTGAAGAAACTTTCAAAGTTGTTGAAATAATCTGAAACATCCACAAACGGAACCAAATACTTCACTCCGCTTTGGTTCCCTAAAACGCGGGGGTACGAAAAGTCTAAACGGTTCACCAGATATGGATGAAAATACCCTCAAATTCAATCTGACAGGCTACACGCGTCTTCTCTAATCCAAAGTGCTGGAGTACAGAGACCAAACAGGGCACTGTATATTTTCCCAGGGAAGACAACACTGAGCACAAGCAGCAAGTCCCTGGACTTCGTGAGGGAGACAGAGACATCATACCCAGGAGACAATTGAGCAGGACAGTCTTTCCACAGAGAAGCCAAGTCGTGTTGTAACAGGTATTTGCAGAGAGCAGTAGTGGTTTAGAACGTTACAAAACCTGGCAGTTTTGAAAAGAAAAAAAGCCAGGCATTGACTAATACTATCGCTTCCTGTAATCTCACACATCGTTGGCAAATAGCATATCTACTTCCTGATAACCCTGAACATGTCAACACTCCACTCCTTATGGGGGTCATTCAGTGGATTGTGTAGGATGTGTCCCAAAAGGCCATCATCTTTAGAGTGCATTACTTCTTTGGAACAGGGCCCCATAGGGTTCTATATGAATAGGATGCCATTTTGGATGAACTGCGAGTAGTGTTTTAAACATCATTCAGTCACTGTATTCGTCACCATTAAAACTACAACAGATCGGTATTCAATCATTTACCCCCAACTGTTCCAGTATCAGACACCTGCTGAAACAGAAAAGTTCCCACTAAAAAACTGACAGCTGAAGCATTTTTAAAAATAATTTTAAAAACACTTTCGAGTTTGTAAAAGCAGTTTTGACCCAAAAAATAAATAAAAAGGTTAGTTCTTACATCTGTGTAGAAGAGGACCAATGAAGGCAGACCAGGCTTGCGTTCAATTGGACAGAACGGTGAACAATGTGGAATTGAACAGGAACTGTACAGAACACCATAATAAAACAGCTCAACTGGCTGGCCTATATGTTGTGCTGGACGAGTTCTACCAGATAGTCCTCCTTAAAATGACCAGGCCACAACCACCACACGGGAGAAAACAAACCTCAAAAAGGTTGTCAAACGTGTCATTTCAAACAAACCACCTGGAAACGTTGAAAACTGAACGCACCCCAGGTCCGCCTATAGGTCGACTTCTAAAAACAGGCTACTCTTCATTTCTAGAAGAAAAGCCTAAACCTGATAAACCATGATTCCCTTCCAGGGAAGGTTATTTGTTTTCCTTGTGGGCGAACTGTCTGAATACCAGGAAGTGACAAAAACATTTTTTTAAATAAACTTGGCAATAACAGGTTAGTCTTCACCATACTTCAAACGTGTTCCCTTTTCTGGACAGCATATGAGGTGTGCAATCACAGCCAGTCAGGAGGACAAAGAGGAGCCATAGGCCATCTTTCTGGTTCCTCCCCATTGTTCAGACTAAAGGAGCTGGGCAAGGTGAGCCTGCTCTGAGGTGGTCTCCTTGTTCAGACTAAAAGGAGATGGGCAAGGTGAGCCTGCTCCGAGGAAGTCTCCTTGTTCAGACTAAAGGAGCTGGGCAAGGTGAGCCTGCTCTGAGGTGGTCTCCTTGTTCAGACTAAAGGAGATGGGCAAGGTGAGCCTGCTCCGAGGAAGTCTCCTTGTTCAGACTAAAGGAGCTGGGCAAGGTGAGCCTGCTCTGAGGTGGTCTCCTTGTTCAGACTAAAGGAGATGGGCAAGGTGAGCCTGCTCCGAGGAGGTCTCCTTGTACAGACTAAAGGAGCTGGGCAAGGTGAGCCTGCTCCGAGGAGGTCTCCTTGTTCAGACTAAAGGAGATGGGCAAGGTGAGCCTGCTCCGAGGAGGTCTCCTTGTTCAGACTAAAGGAGCTGGGCAAGGTGAGCCTGCTCTGAGGTGGTCTCCTTGTTCAGACTAAAGGAGATGGGCAAGGTGAGCCTGCTCCGAGGAGGTCTCCTTGTACAGACTAAAGGAGCTGGGCAAGGTGAGCCTGCTCTGAGGAAGTCTCCTTGTTCAGACTAAAGGAGATGGGCAAGGTGAGCCTGCTCCGAGGAGGTCTCCTTGTTCAGACTAAAGGAGCTGGGCAAGGTGAGCCTGCTCTGAGGAGGTCTCATTGGGTAGGTGACGTTTATTACTGAAAACAGGGAGAAAGTGTCACCAGGAAATACCCCATCTTAGAAAGAAAATAAAATAAGTTTACGCGTTTAGATAGAGGTTTAAGGGAGAAAAAAAAAAATAACTTAAATGATTGTAAGCTTTTAACAGGACAAACGCAACAGTTTCTTTTCCAGTGATTAAGACATGGAGGTCTCAGTTTCAACAGGAAATACCCCATCTTAGAATTTTTTGTTGTTGACATGTTTAGATAGAAGTTTAAGGGCGAAAAAAAGCTTACAACGATTGAAGTTATTTATTAAAACAGGACAAACAGTTTCTCTTTTCCAGTGATGAAGACATGGAGGTCTCATTGTATGGTTTGCAAAATGGATCAGCTTTAAGCATGGTAATGTTTCGGCATTCAGGTTCAAAAAGTCATTTCCCAACCACTTCTTCCATAGGCAAGCAATGTATGGAAAGTTGTGTTTAAACCACAGGGGATGCTGTCAACTAACAAAATCCTGGATTTCCCCATAAACTGAAACAGTGCAAGATAAGTGTACAATATAATAACATAGCTATGTAGTGTAGTAGTCACTAACTAAATCAATGATTTGGTGAATGGTAGCCTAGGCATAATCAAAATTCTACTCTTAATCTAGGCTGATATATTTGGGAAGTAGGCTAGACCGATTTAACCCATTAATCCCCAACGTGGTGTTTATTTAAGCCACAGGCAGCTTACTTTATCTAAAAATAAATCACATAAGCAGGAAACTGAACTAGTGCAGAATCGGGGCTGGATACTGTTGATGGACAACTGGGCATCTGACAGACCAGGAAGTGATCATCAACCAGTTGGTGTTCATACCTGAAAGTGATCATAGACCCTAACGAGGAAATGGTCATCTTACGAACTGAAAAGAAGCCAATTATAAAACATTATTTCTGTCTCCATCCGCATTGTCTAAGAAAGCCTGATCTAAGCCACAGGTGAGGTTCTCTCTACCTAAATGTTGTAAACAGTAAAATCTGGGCTGGAAAGATACCGTCTCAATCTGCATCGTCGTTAAAGCGAGAACTACATTTAATTCTGAGGAACGGTGGAGTTGCTTTCACCTGGTCCCAGATCAGTCTGCTCTCTTACCAACTCCATAGTGACAAGGAGTTGGCATCACAACAGCTGACAGACCAGCTAGAACTGCTCTGGGTTGACAAAGTTATCCTTCGATAGGGACATACTTATTTTGTAGCCCTTCAGTACGGTCCCACACACACTAACAGAATGTAGATTATATGTAACAAAGTATACTAAATAAATATATATATAATTTAAAAAATGTATTGCACTAGCCTACATAGTGAATAGGTTGCAATTTCAGGCACATAAAAACCACATTAGTGTCCCCTTCTTTCACCACGCAGTGACAAACACGTTCAGAATGTCATGTTGAGAAATGAACCACTTCTGTACTGTGGCAACAATGGTGACAAAAGTGTAGTTCGACTTGGCTTAAATACTTCTCTGTAATGAGAGTAGCCCAACTTTAAATGTATTTACATCAATACCGCTGTGCTGCAGGTAGCCAGAGCAGAAAAGCTAGTCCATGACTAAGCAAATTCCAAGCTTGAAGAGAGAACAGTTCATGCGGAACAAAAGGGCATTTCTAACACCCCCCCCCAAACACACTCATCCTTTATTCAGTATTTTCCTAGGATGCTGTCTGGACGCATGGTGGGACTCAATCTTTAAAATCAAAGGCCACCACAAGACCCGCACATCTCTCCATGTGATATGTTAGCTTTGCTAAAAACATTTTTTTTTTTATATATCCGATATGGTCATGATGCCAGTGGTGTATTCAATTCCTCGGATTCGGTTTAACGGAAGCAAACCGGGAGGGACAATTGAAAACATTTGCAAAACATTCAGAAACAGTGGAATGAATATAGCCAGATTCTATCTAATCAAAGTTAACCAAAAGTAAGAATTGATGGTGTATCCATAAAATGTACGGTCATTTAAAGGATACCAGTTTTACGCAGATATCTAGCTAGCTAATATTAGCTAGGTAAACATGTAACAGAGCTGACAACACACGCATTCGACCCTCAGTCACGCATTGAAAAGTAGTGTTTATATTTGTCTAATGAGTTCGTTATCAGCGCGTTACCAACTGTGCTCAAAAACAACGTTTAGAAATCGGGAGCATTTGCACTTTAACATGAGGAGCGGAACCGCGGCACATTGAAGCATATGACTGGTCCAGTTGTGGAAAACGTTTAACCCAGAAGTGTACATTATAGAGGGGGGGTGTATAGAAAACAATCATTGGGTTGGGATGTAGGGGCTGATTGACGTCATCTTGTATTCTCCTTCAACTAGCAGACATAAACCACCTGAATATTGATATTCATTACATTTGTCCTTGAAGGTTGAGTGATGGAGAAATGAATTGTAAAAACAAGAACATTTTTCAAACACCAAGCACTTGGGAAACATATCGCAAGTGGCCAACCCTCCTTGAGAAAACATTTTAAAAGAGAGAGTTCACCCAAATTAAAGTGTTTGTGTCCTTACATTGAAAGCAGTCTATGGACAAGGAGACAGAACGTATGACCTGGTTAAACAGCCATTAAATATTCGTTTCATGAGCAGAGTCTTGGAGTCGTAACACTCCCCAGAATGTGTCACAAAACGTTACACCTGAGAACAAGGATAAATCCCTTCTTCCAACCGTTTCTTATTACTGTGTGAATAAAATGGTCAAACCCAATATCTTAAAATAAATAAATTACAAATTAACTCAGTCGTCAAATGTTGAGTTTATTTAAATGTTGAACGCATCCTGAAAACACCTGCCCCGTGGTTATATCCTCCCCATCTAGGGGTGGTGCCTGGAGCAATGAAATACAACTAGCAAACCTCACGCCAAGATTCAGCCCTGAATTACACCTGGAAAGGGAAACGTTGTGTACTTGGTTTAACTAACTAGTTAATTGGTTGGTTTAATAACTAACTAGCTAAACCAACCACTACTACCCGTTTTGACGACAATCAGCCCATGAATTGCATCACGTCCACGCAACTATTACTGCTGCAGCCCCGTTCAGTTCAATGTATCATTTAAGCAAGTAAGATACATTACGAAACGTTCATTAAACTGCTTCCCGTTTACTTTTTAAAACTTACCCGGAGTTGGAGGCGCACGTTGCCTTGACGGAGTTGATCCGCAGCTTGTTAGCGATGTCTTTCAGACCCTGCAAAGTCTTCTCGTCGGGTTTATGGTAGCTAGCCATGGCTGAGATAACGGAGACCGCTTGGTAATTGACAAACACGGGTCTTTTTTTTGAAGAGCTGGTTCAACTCGGGAGACTAGCTGAGCATTCAAGGGATGCTACAAACGAGGAGGACAAGGAAGGAGACGGGTTTATATGGAATTATCCTGGCCGCCGTACAAGGAACTGGGCGGCTCGGCTGTGGACGCCCACCGCACGTTTTCATTGGTTGAGGCGCGTTCTCATTCCACCACGCTCGACACAACGTAGCCTGCGTGATTTAACGTCAGCACGTACACGTAACGGCTATTATATTTATTTAGCTGCAATATTATAATAATCATGATAATTGATTAAATGTATATAGCGCTTTTCATAACAAAAAAAAAAAGCAAAAAACAACAACCAATACATCATGAGTAGCCTATAGTTGTCTAGGTAACCAATACATCATGAGTAGCCTATAGTTGTCTAGGTAACCAATACATCATGAGTAGCCTATAGTTGTCTAGGTAACCAATACATCATGAGTAGCCTATAGTTGTCTAGGTAACCAATACATCATGAGTAGCCTATAGTTGTCTAGGTAACCAATACATCATGAGTAGCCTATAGTTGTCTAGGTAACCAATACATCATGAGTAGCCTATAGTTGTCTAGGTAACCAATACATCATGAGTAGCCTATAGTTGTCTAGGTAACCAATACATCATGAGTAGCCTATAGTTGTCTAGGTAACCAATACATCATGAGTAGCCTATAGTTGTCTAGGTAACCAATACATCATGAGTAGCCTATAGTTGTCTAGGTAACCAATACATCATGAGTAGCCTATAGTTGTCTAGGTAACCAATACATCATGAGTAGCCTATAGTTGTCTAGGTAACCAATACATCATGAGTAGCCTATAGTTGTCTAGCTCAACCAATAGAGGCCAAGTCTTTGAGTGCATTCATCCTCAAAAAATGGAGGGACAGTTCATGGCTTGATCAGAGGAAGGTGGTCAGGGAGATTGTTGATGAAGAAGAGTCTGGTGACGATCATGTAGAGGGCTACACTGGGAACCAGCCTGAGTCATGTGGAGGGCTACACTGGGAATCAGCCTGAGTCATGTAGAGGGCTACTCTGGGAACCAGCCTGAGTCATGTAGAGGGCTACACTATGAACCAGCCTGAGTCATGTAGAGGGCATGTAGAGGGCTACACTGGGAACCAGCCTGAGTCATGTGGAGGGCTACACTGGGAATCAGCCTGAGTCATGTAGAGGGCTACTCTGGGAACCAGCCTGAGTCATGTAGAGGGCTACACTATGAACCAGCCTGAGTCATGTAGAGGGCATGTAGAGGGCTACACTGGGAACCAGCCTGAGTCATGTAGAGGGCTACACTGGGAACCAGTCTGAGTCATGTAGAGGGCTACACTAGGAACCAGCCTGAGTCATGTAGAGGGCTACTCTGGGAACCAGCCTGAGTCATGTAGCTTCTGGACTTCTCCTCCTTCACAGTGTTTGGCACCCACTTGGGTGATACCTCAGCAGCTCTGGGCACCAGAAAGCTCACCACACACAGTTCAGACTAGTAGCCAGTCGTCCTCACTACGAGCCATCTGCCTCAGCAGCTCTGGGAACCAGACAGCTCACCACACACAGTTCAGACTAGTAGCCAGTCGTCCTCACTACGAGCCATCTGCCTCAGCAGCTCTGGGCACCAGAAAGCTCACCACACACAGTTCAGACTAGTAGCCAGTCGTCCTCACTACGACCCATCTGCCTCAGCAGCTCTGGGCACCAGAAAGCTCACCACACACAGTTCAGACTAGTAGCCAGTCGTCCTCACTACGAGCCATCTGCCTCAGCAGCTCTGGGCACCAGAAAGCTCACCACACACAGTTCAGACTAGTAGCCAGTCGTCCTCACTACGACCCATCTGCCTCAGCAGCTCTGGGCACCAGAAAGCTCACCACACACAGTTCAGACTAGTAGCCAGTCGTCCTCACTACGAGCCATCTGCCTCAGCAGCTCTGGGCACCAGAAAGCTCACCACACACAGTTCAGACTAGTAGCCAGTCGTCCTCACTACGAGCCATCTGCCTCAGCAGCTCTGGGCACCAGAAAGCTCACCACACACAGTTCAGACTAGTAGCCAGTCGTCCTCACTACGAGCCATCTGCCTCAGCAGCTCTGGGCACCAGAAAGCTCACCACACACAGTTCAGACTAGTAGCCAGTCGTCCTCACTACGAGCCATCTGCCTCAGCAGCTCTGGGCACCAGAAAGCTCACCACACACAGTTCAGACAATTAGCCAGTCGTCCTCACTACGAGCCATCTGCCTCAGCCCTGCATTCATTTGCTGCTCCTGTAACGGATGTGAAACGCTAGCTTAGTTAGCGGTGTTCGCGCTAAATAGCGTTTCAATCGGTGACGTCACTTGCTCTGAGACCTTGAAGTAGTGGTTCCCCTTTGCCGCTTTTGTGGAGCGATGGGTAACGGTGCTTCGTGGGTGACTGTTGTTGATGTGTACAGAGGGTCCCTGGTTCGCGCCCGGGTATGGGCGTGGGGACGGTCTAAAGTTATACTGTTACACTCCCGTTCCTCTCAAGTTTCAGGTGACTTTTCAATTGATGTTTTCAAAAAATCAGGAACCAGCATCCGATATGTAACCGCAGATAGAACAATGAGCAAATAAATCTCTGATGTAACTTTTTGGGTGACTCGACCAAATTCACACAGAAATGTGTTATAGATATGTCGTTCTCATTGAAAGCAAGTCTAAGAAGCGGTCGATCTGTTCTATGTGAGCTATTTCAATGCTTTCCTTGCTTATGTTTAGTTTTTGCGTCTTTTACTGTGGGTTTTGTACATCAGCTTCAAACAGCTAACAATATAATATTTTTGGTTATGGAAAAAAGTGGTTTGGATGGTACAATGATTTTCTGCACTAAATTTGCTTGTTTTGTCACAAACTGAAAATAAGCCAAATTATTATATTTTTTAAATAATTTTAGGGGGGTGATTTTTGCATAGTGCATCTTTAAAGCAATGCAAAATATACATTACAATAAAAAACTATGTGTAAGCAACGGAGTATACAAACATTACAAACAGTCAGGAGAATACAGACAACAATCTAGCTGGTCGTCATAGTTACTACAGCCACAAATGGCTTAACCCAGCCAATTTCTACAATTTCCTTATTTTTTATTTAACTAGGCAAGTCAGTTAAGAACAAATTCTTATTTACAATGACGTTCTACCAAAAGACAAAATGATGGGAGCTGGGATTAAAAAAAAAAAAAAATATATATATATATATATATATATATATAGGACGAATCACACATCACAACAAGAGAGATAACACAACAGGACATACAGAGAGACCTAAGACAACATAGCATAGCAGCAACACATGACAACACAGCATGGTAGCAACACAACATGACAACAACATGGTAGCAACACAACATGACAACAACATGGTAGCAACACAACATGACAACAACATGGTAGCAACACAACATAGTAGCAGCACAAAACAGGGTACAAACATTATTGGGCACAGACAACAGCACAAAGGGCAAGAAGGTAGAGACAACAATACATCACGCAAAGCAGCCACAACTGTCAGTAAGAGTGTCCATGATTGAGTCTTTGAATGAAGAGATTGAGAAAAAAACTGTCCAGTTTGAGTGTGTGTTGCAGCTCGTTCCAGTCGCTAGCTGCAGCGAACTGAAAAGAGGAGCGACCCATGGATATGTGTGCTTTAGGTTCCTTTAACAGAATGTGTCTGGCAGAACAGGTGTTCTGCCCCAGGTGTCTTTCACGACTCTGACGAGCCCGAGGCAGAGGATATACGGCTCCCTCGGGAACAGGCCCCGACCCCGTTGATCTGAGTGAAGAGGAGGCGGAGAAAGAGAGGCCGGAGGGCGGGCCTTCTGAGGAGTAGGAGGAGTCGTGGCTGAATGACGACAATATCAACATACATCTGGCTGGTTATACGCTGCACCGACAGGATAGAACAGTGGCGTCTGGTAAGACAAGGGGCAGCGGACTATGTATTTTTGTGAACAACAGCTGGTACACGATATCTAAGAAAGTGTCAAGCCATTGCTCGCCTGAGTTAGAGTTTCTCATGATAAGCTGCTGACCACACTATCTACCTAGAGAGTTTTCGTCTATATTCTTTGTAGCTGTTTACATACCACCACAGTCAGAGGCTGGCACCAAGATAGCATTGAATGAGCTGTATTACGCCATAAGCAAACAAGAAAACGCCCAGAGGTGGTGCTCCGAGTAGCCAGGGACTTTAATGCAGGGAAACTTAAATCTGTTGTACCAAATTTCTATCAACATGTTAAATGTGCAACCAGAGGAAAAAAAACTCTGGACCACCTTCAGTCCACACACAGAGACGCATACAAAACTCTCCCCCGCCCTCCATTTGGTAAATCTGTCCATAATTCCATCCTCCTGATTCCTGCTTACAAGCAAAAATTAAAGCAGGACCAGTGACTAGATCAATAAAAAAGTGGTCAGATGAAGCAGATGCTAAACTACAGGACTGTTTTGCTATCAGACTGGAATACGTTACGGGATTCCTCCAATGGCATTGAGGAGTACACCACATCTGTCATTGGTTTCATCAATAAGTGCATCGATAATGTCGTCCCCACAGTGACCGTACGTACATACCCCAACCAGAAACCTTGGATTACAGGCAGCATCCACACTGAGCTAAAGGCTAGAGCTGCCGCTTTTAAGGAGCGGGACACTAACCCGGAAGCTTATAAGAAATCCCGCTATGCCCTCCGACGAGCCATCAAACAGGCAAAGATCGAGTCGTACTACACCAGCTCTGATGCTCGTCGGATGTGGCAGGGCCTGTAAACCATTACACACTACAAAGGGAAGCACAGCCGAAAGCTGCCCAGTGACACGAGCCTACTGGACCTACCAGACGAGTTAAACTACTTCTCTGCTCCCTTCAAGGCAAATAACACTGAAACATGGATGAGAGCACCAGCTGTACAGGAAGACTGTGTGATCACTCTCTCCGCAACCTTTAGACAGGTCAGCATTCACAAGGCCGCAGGGCCAGACGGATTACCAGGACGTGTACTGTGAGCATGCGCTGACCAACTAGCAAGTGTCTTCACTGACATTTTCAACCTCTCCCTGTCCGAGTCTGTAGTATCAACATGTTTTAAGCAGACCACCATAGTGCCTGTGCCCAAAAACACAAAGGTAACCTGCCTAAATGACTACTGACCCGTAGCACTCACGTCTGTAGCCATGAAGTGCTTTGAAAGGCTGGTCATGGTTCACACCATCATCCCAGAAACCCTAGACCCACTCCAATTTGCAAACCGCCACAACAGATCCACAGATCCACAGATGATGCAGTCTGGACTTCCTGACGGGCCGCCCCCAGGTGGTAAGGGTAGGTAACACCACATGCGCCATGCTGATCCTCAACACAGGGGCCCCTCAGGGGTGCGTTCTCAGCCCCCTCCTGTACTCTCTGTTCACACATGACTGCACGGCCAGGGACGACGCTAATACCATCATTACGTTTGCTGACGACACAACAGTGGTAGGCCTGATCACCGACAATGACGAGACAGCCTATAGGGAGGAGGTCAGGGATCTGGCCGTGTGGTGCCAGGACAACAACCTCTCCCTCAATGTAATCAAGACTAAGGAGATGATTGTGGACTACAGGAAAAAGAGGACCGAACACGCCCCCATTCTCATCAACGGGGCTGCAGTGGAGCAGGTTGAGAGCTTCAAGTTCCTTGGTGTCCACATTACCAACAAACTATCACGGTCCAAGCACACCATGACAGTCGTGAAGAGGGCACGACAAAACCTATTCCCCTTCAGGAGACTGAAAAGATTTGGCATGGGTCCTCAGATCCTCAAAAGGTTCTACAGCTGCACCATCACTGCTTGGTATGGAAACTGCTTGGCCTCCGACCGCAAGGCACTACAGAGGGTAGTGCGAACGGCGCAGTACATCACCGGGGCAAAGCTTCCTGCCATCCAGGACCTCTATACCAGGCGGTGTCAGAGGAAGGCCCTGAAAATGTCATAGACTGTTCTCTCTCCTACCGTACGACAAGCGGTACCGGAGTGCCAAGTCTAGTTCCAAGAGGCTTCTAAACAGCTTCTACCCCCAAGCCATAAGACTCCTGAACATCTAGTCAAATGGCTACCCAGACTATTCACATTGCCCTCTGCACACATAGACAACAGTCACCCTCGAAGCATCGTTACCCATCATGCCACAAAAGCCACGGCCCTTGCAGAGCAAGGGGAACAACTACTTCAAGGTCTCAGAACGAGTGACGTCACCGATTGAAACGCTATTAGCGTGCACCCCGAAAACTAGCTAGCCATTTCACATCGGTAACATGTACATACTACCTCAACTAACTGGTTCCCTCACACATTGACACTGTACCGGTACCCCCTGTATATAGCCTCCACATTGACTCTGTACCGGCACCCCCCTGTATATAGCCTCCACATTGACTCTGTACCGGTACCCCCTGTATATAGCATCCACATTGACTCTGTACCGGTACCCCCTGTATATAGCCTCCACATTGACTCTGTACCGTAATACCCTGTATATAGCCTCCACACTGACTCTGTTCCGGTACCCCCTGTATATAGCCTCCACATTGACTCTGTACCGTAATACCCTGTATATAGCCTCCACATTGACTCTGTACCGTAATACCCTGTATATAGCCTCCACATTGACTCTGTACCGTAATACCCTGTATATAGCCTCCACATTGACTCTGTACCGTAATACCCTGTATATAGCCTCCACATTGACTCTGTACCAGTACCCCCTGTATATAGCCTCCACATCGACTCTGTACCAGTACCCCCTGTATATAGCCTCCACATTGACTCTGTACCGTAATACCCTGTATATAGCCTCCACATTTACTCTGTACCGTAATACCCTGTATATAGCCTCCACATTGACTCTGTACCGTAATACCCTGTATATAGCCTCCACATTGACTCTGTACCGTAATACCCTGTATATAGCCTCCACATTGACTCTGTACCGTAATACCCTGTATATAGCCTCCACATTGACTCTGTACCGTAATACCCTGTATATAGCCTCCACATTGACTCTGTACTGTAATACCATGTATATAGCCTCCACATTGACTCTGTACCGTAATACCCTGTATATAGCCTCCACATTGACTCTGTACCGTAATACCCTGTATATAGTCTCCACATTGACTCTGTACCGGTACCCCCTGTATATAGCCTCCACATTGACTCTGTACCGTAATACCCTGTATATAGCCTCCACATTGACTCTGTACCGTAATACCCTGTATATAGCCTCCACATTGACTCTGTACCGTAATACCCTGTATATAGCCTCCACATTGACTCTGTACCGTAATACCCTGTATATAGCCTCCACATTGACTCTGTACCGTAATACCCTGTATATAGCCTCCACATTGACTCTGTACCGTAATACCATGTATATAGCCTCCACATTGACTCTGTACCGTAATACCCTGTATATAGCCTCCACATTGACTCTGTACCGGTACCCCCTGTATATAGCCTCCACATTGACTCTGTACCGGTACCCCCTGTATATAGCCTCCACATTGACTCTGTACCGTAATACCCTGTATATAGCCTCCACATTGACTCTGTACCGTAATACCCTGTATATAGCCTCCACATTGACTCTGTACCGGTACCCCCTGTATATAGCCTCCACATTGACTCTGTACCGGTACCCCCTGTATATAGCCTCCACATTGACTCTGTACCGTAATACCCTGTATATAGCCTCCACATTGACTCTGTACCGTAATACCCTGTATATAGCCTCCACATTGACTCTGTACCGTAATACCATGTATATAGCCTCCACATTGACTCTGTACCGTAATACCCTGTATATAGCCTCCACATTGACTCTGTACCGTAATACCCTGTATATAGCCTCCACATTGACTCTGTACCGGTACCCCTGTATATAGCCTCCACATTGACTCTGTACCGGTACCCCCTGTATATAGCCTCCACATTGACTCTGTACCGTAATACCATGTATATAGCCTCCACATTGACTCTGTACTGGTACCCCCTGTATATAGCCTCCACATTGACTCTGTACCGTAATACCATGTATATAGCCTCCACATTGACTCTGTACCGTAATACCATGTATATAGCCTCCACATTGACTCTGTACTGGTACCCCCTGTATATAGCCTCCACATTGACTCTGTACCGTAATACCCTGTATATAGCCTCCACATAGACTCTAGACCGTAATACCCTGTATATAGCCTCCACATTGACTCTGTACCGGTACCCCCTGTATATAGCATCCACATTGACTCTGTACCGGTACCCCCTGTATATAGCCTCCACATTGACTCTGTACCGTAATACCCTGTATATAGCCTCCACACTGACTCTGTTCCGGTACCCCCTGTATATAGCCTCCACATTGACTCTGTACCGTAATACCCTGTATATAGCCTCCACATTGACTCTGTACCGTAATACCCTGTATATAGCCTCCACATTGACTCTGTACCGTAATACCCTGTATATAGCCTCCACATTGACTCTGTACCGTAATACCCTGTATATAGCCTCCACATTGACTCTGTACCAGTACCCCCTGTATATAGCCTCCACATCGACTCTGTACCAGTACCCCCTGTATATAGCCTCCACATTGACTCTGTACCGTAATACCCTGTATATAGCCTCCACATTGACTCTGTACCGTAATACCCTGTATATAGCCTCCACATTGACTCTGTACCGTAATACCCTGTATATAGCCTCCACATTGACTCTGTACCAGTACCCCCTGTATATAGCCTCCACATCGACTCTGTACCAGTACCCCCCTGTATATAGCCTCCACATTGACTCTGTACCGTAATACCCTGTATATAGCCTCCACATTGACTCTGTACCGTAATACCCTGTATATAGCCTCCACATTGACTCTGTACCGTAATACCCTGTATATAGCCTCCACATTGACTCTGTACCGTAATACCCTGTATATAGCCTCCACATTGACTCTGTACCGTAATACCCTGTATATAGCCTCCACATTGACTCTGTACCGTAATACCCTGTATATAGCCTCCACATTGACTCTGTACTGTAATACCATGTATATAGCCTCCACATTGACTCTGTACCGTAATACCCTGTATATAGCCTCCACATTGACTCTGTACCGTAATACCCTGTATATAGTCTCCACATTGACTCTGTACCGGTACCCCCTGTATATAGCCTCCACATTGACTCTGTACCGTAATACCCTGTATATAGCCTCCACATTGACTCTGTACCGTAATACCCTGTATATAGCCTCCACATTGACTCTGTACCGTAATACCCTGTATATAGCCTCCACATTGACTCTGTACCGTAATACCCTGTATATAGCCTCCACATTGACTCTGTACCGTAATACCCTGTATATAGCCTCCACATTGACTCTGTACCGTAATACCATGTATATAGCCTCCACATTGACTCTGTACCGTAATACCCTGTATATAGCCTCCACATTGACTCTGTACCGTAATACCCTGTATATAGCCTCCACATTGACTCTGTACCGGTACCCCCTGTATATAGCCTCCACATTGACTCTGTACCGGTACCCCCTGTATATAGCCTCCACATTGACTCTGTACCGTAATACCCTGTATATAGCCTCCACATTGACTCTGTACCGTAATACCCTGTATATAGCCTCCACATTGACTCTGTACCGGTACCCCCTGTATATAGCCTCCACATTGACTCTGTACCGGTACCCCCTGTATATAGCCTCCACATTGACTCTGTACCGTAATACCCTGTATATAGCCTCCACATTGACTCTGTACCGTAATACCCTGTATATAGCCTCCACATTGACTCTGTACCGTAATACCATGTATATAGCCTCCACATTGACTCTGTACCGTAATACCCTGTATATAGCCTCCACATTGACTCTGTACCGTAATACCCTGTATATAGCCTCCACATTGACTCTGTACCGGTACCCCCTGTATATAGCCTCCACATTGACTCTGTACCGGTACCCCCTGTATATAGCCTCCACATTGACTCTGTACCGTAATACCATGTATATAGCCTCCACATTGACTCTGTACTGGTACCCCCTGTATATAGCCTCCACATTGACTCTGTACCGTAATACCATGTATATAGCCTCCACATTGACTCTGTACCGTAATACCATGTATATAGCCTCCACATTGACTCTGTACTGGTACCCCCTGTATATAGCCTCCACGTTGACTCTGTACCGTAATACCCTGTATATAGCCTCCACATTGACTCTGTACCGTAATACCCTGTATATAGCCTCCACATTGACTCTGTACCGGTACCCCCTGTATATAGCCTCCACATCGACTCTGTACCAGTACCCCCTGTATATAGCCTCCACATTGACTCTGTACCGTAATACCCTGTATATAGCCTCCACATTGACTCTGTACCGTAATACCCTGTATATAGCCTCCACATTGACTCTGTACCGTAATACCCTGTATATAGCCTCCACATTGACTCTGTACCGTAATACCCTGTATATAGCCTCCACATTGACTCTGTACCGTAATACCCTGTATATAGCCTCCACATTGACTCTGTACCGTAATACCCTGTATATAGCCTCCACATTGACTCTGTACCGTAATACCATGTATATAGCCTCCACATTGACTCTGTACCGTAATACCCTGTATATAGCCTCCACATTGACTCTGTACCGTAATACCCTGTATATAGCCTCCACATTGACTCTGTACCGTAATACCATGTATATAGCCTCCACATTGACTCTGTACCGTAATACCCTGTATATAGCCTCCACATTGACTCTGTACCGTAATACCCTGTATATAGCCTCCACATTGACTCTGTACCGTAATACCCTGTATATAGCCTCCACATTGACTCTGTACCGTAATACCCTGTATATAGCCTCCACATTGACTCTGTACCGTAATACCCTGTATATAGCCTCCACATTGACTCTGTACCGTAATACCATGTATATAGCCTCCACATTGACTCTGTACCGTAATACCCTGTATATAGCCTCCACATTGACTCTGTACCGTAATACCCTGTATATAGTCTCCACATTGACTCTGTACCGGTACCCCCCTGTATATAGCCTCCACATTGACTCTGTACCGTAATACCCTGTATATAGCCTCCACATTGACTCTGTACCGTAATACCCTGTATATAGCCTCCACATTGACTCTGTACCGTAATACCCTGTATATAGCCTCCACATTGACTCTGTACCGTAATACCCTGTATATAGCCTCCACATTGACTCTGTACCGTAATACCCTGTATATAGCCTCCACATTGACTCTGTACCGTAATACCATGTATATAGCCTCCACATTGACTCTGTACCGTAATACCCTGTATATAGCCTCCACATTGACTCTGTACCGTAATACCCTGTATATAGCCTCCACATTGACTCTGTACCGGTACCCCCTGTATATAGCCTCCACATTGACTCTGTACCGGTACCCCCTGTATATAGCCTCCACATTGACTCTGTACCGTAATACCATGTATATAGCCTCCACATTGACTCTGTACTGGTACCCCCTGTATATAGCCTCCACATTGACTCTGTACCGTAATACCATGTATATAGCCTCCACATTGACTCTGTACCGTAATACCATGTATATAGCCTCCACATTGACTCTGTACTGGTACCCCCCTGTATATAGCCTCCACATTGACTCTGTACCGTAATACCCTGTATATAGCCTCCACATTGACTCTGTACCGTAATACCCTGTATATAGCCTCCACATTGACTCTGTACCGGTACCCCCTGTATATAGCATCCACATTGACTCTGTACCGGTACCCCCTGTATATAGCCTCCACATTGACTCTGTACCGTAATACCCTGTATATAGCCTCCACACTGACTCTGTTCCGGTACCCCCTGTATATAGCCTCCACATTGACTCTGTACCGTAATACCCTGTATATAGCCTCCACATTGACTCTGTACCGTAATACCCTGTATATAGCCTCCACATTGACTCTGTACCGTAATACCCTGTATATAGCCTCCACATTGACTCTGTACCGTAATACCCTGTATATAGCCTCCACATTGACTCTGTACCAGTACCCCCTGTATATAGCCTCCACATCGACTCTGTACCAGTACCCCCTGTATATAGCCTCCACATTGACTCTGTACCGTAATACCCTGTATATAGCCTCCACATTGACTCTGTACCGTAATACCCTGTATATAGCCTCCACATTGACTCTGTACCGTAATACCCTGTATATAGCCTCCACATTGACTCTGTACCGTAATACCCTGTATATAGCCTCCACATTGACTCTGTACCGTAATACCCTGTATATAGCCTCCACATTGACTCTGTACCAGTACCCCCTGTATATAGCCTCCACATCGACTCTGTACCAGTACCCCCTGTATATAGCCTCCACATTGACTCTGTACCGTAATACCCTGTATATAGCCTCCACATTGACTCTGTACCGTAATACCCTGTATATAGCCTCCACATTGACTCTGTACCGTAATACCCTGTATATAGCCTCCACATTGACTCTGTACCGTAATACCCTGTATATAGCCTCCACATTGACTCTGTACCGTAATACCCTGTATATAGCCTCCACATTGACTCTGTACCGTAATACCCTGTATATAGCCTCCACATTGACTCTGTACCGTAATACCATGTATATAGCCTCCACATTGACTCTGTACCGTAATACCCTGTATATAGCCTCCACATTGACTCTGTACCGTAATACCCTGTATATAGCCTCCACATTGACTCTGTACCGTAATACCCTGTATATAGCCTCCACATTGACTCTGTACCGTAATACCCTGTATATAGCCTCCACATTGACTCTGTACCGTAATACCATGTATATAGCCTCCACATTGACTCTGTACCGTAATACCCTGTATATAGCCTCCACATTGACTCTGTACCGTAATACCCTGTATATAGCCTCCACATTGACTCTGTACCGGTACCCCCTGTATATAGCCTCCACATTGACTCTGTACCGGTACCCCCTGTATATAGCCTCCACATTGACTCTGTACCGTAATACCATGTATATAGCCTCCACATTGACTCTGTACTGGTACCCCCCTGTATATAGCCTCCACATTGACTCTGTACCGTAATACCATGTATATAGCCTCCACATTGACTCTGTACCGTAATACCATGTATATAGCCTCCACATTGACTCTGTACTGGTACCCCCTGTATATAGCCTCCACATTGACTCTGTACCGTAATACCCTGTATATAGCCTCCACATTGACTCTGTACCGTAATACCCTGTATATAGCCTCCACATTGACTCTGTACCGTAATACCCTGTATATAGCCTCCACATTGACTCTGTACCGTAACACCCTGTATATAGCCTCCACATTGACTCTGTACCGTAATACCCTGTATATAGCCTCCACATTGACTCTGTACCGTAATACCCTGTATATAGCCTCCACATTGACTCTGTACCGTAATACCATGTATATAGCCTCCACATTGACTCTGTACCGTAATACCCTGTATATAGCCTCCACATTGACTCTGTACCGTAATACCCTGTATATAGCCTCCACATTGACTCTGTACCGTAATACCCTGTATATAGCCTCCACATTGACTCTGTACCGTAATACCCTGTATATAGCCTCCACATTGACTCTGTACCGTAATACCCTGTATATAGCCTCCACATTGACTCTGTACCGTAATACCCTGTATATAGCCTCCACACCCCCCTGTATATATTGTACTTTTTTACTGCTCCTCTTTAATTACTTGTTACTATTATCTCTTATCCTTATTATCGGTTAGGGGCTCGTAAGTAAGCATTTCACTACTACACCTGTTGTATTCAGCATTTCACTTCTACACCTGTTGTATTCAGCATTTCACTTCTACACCTGTTGTATTCAGCATTTCACTTTTACACCTGTTGTATTCAGCATTTCACTTCTACACCTGTTGTATTCAGCATTTCACTGTGAGGTCTACTACACCTGTTGTATTCAGCATTTCACTGTGAGGTCTACTACACCTGTTGTATTCAGCATTTCACTGTGAGGTCTACTACACCTGTTGTATTCAGCATTTCACTGTGAGGTCTACTACACCTGTTGTATTCAGCATTTCACTGTGAGGACTACTACACCTGTTGTATTCAGCATTTCACTGTGAGGTCTACTACACCTGTTGTATTCAGCATTTCACTGTAAGGTCTACTACACCTGTTGTATTCAGCATTTCACTGTAAGGTCTACTACACCTGTTGTATTCAGCATTTCACTGTAAGGTCTACTACACCTGTTGTATTCATCATAGACCAGTCCTAGCCTCCTCTCACTGCTAAGAGACTGTCTACAGTCCTAGTCTCCTCTCACTGCCTAGAGACTGTCTACAGTCCTAGTCTCCTCTGACTGCTGAGAGACTGTCTACAGTCCTAGTCTCCTCTCACTGCTAAGAGACTGTCTACAGTCCTAGTCTCCTCTCACTGCCTAGAGACTGTCTACAGTCCTAGTCTCCTCTCACTGCTGCGAGACTGTCTACAGTCCTAGTCTCCTCTCACTGCTAAGAGACTACAGTCCTAGTCTCCTCTCACTGCTGAGAGACTGTCTACAGTCCTAGTCTCCTCTCACTGCCTAGAGACTGTCTACAGTCCTAGTCTCCTCTCACTGCTAAGAGACTGTCTACAGTCCTAGTCTCCTCTCACTGCTAAGAGACTGTCTACAGTCCTAGTCTCCTCTGACTGCCTAGACTGTCTACAGGCCTAGCCTCTTCTCACTGCTAAGAGACAGTCTACAGTCCTAGTCTCCTCTCACTGCTAAGAGACAGTCTACAGTCCTAGCCTCCTCTCACTGCTGAGAGACTGTCTACAGTCCTAGTCTCCTCTGACTGCCTAGACTGTCTACAGGCCTAGCCTCTTCTCACTGCTAAGAGACAGTCTACAGTCCTAGTCTCCTCTGACTGCTAAGAGACTGTCTACAGTCCTAGCCTCCTCTCACTGTCTCCATCACAGCCTCTCTGTTAAACATAATTGGGCATTTGGTGATGGAATATTATCCCATGTGATTGGATCCGATTGGTATCTGCTTCTATTATGTATCTATATTTTATTTGACCTTTATTTTAACTAGGCAAGTCAGTCAACAACAAATTCTTATTTACAATGACGCCCTACTGGGGAACAGTGGGTTAACTGCCTTGTTCAGGCAGGCTACCTGCTGCCCCTACACTCTAACCACTAGGTTACCTGCCTCCTCTACACTCGAACCACTAGGCTACCTGCCGCCTCTACACTCTAACCACTAGGCTACCTGCTGCCTCCACACTCTAACCACTAGGCTACCTGCCGCCTCTACACTCTAACCACTAGGTTACCTGCCGCCTCTACACTCTAACCACTAGGTTACCTGCCGTCCCTACACTCTAACCACTAGGCTACCTGCCGCCCCTACACTCTAACCACTAGGTTACCTACCGCCCATACACTCTAACCACTAGGCTACCTGCCGCCCCTACACTCTAACCACTAGGTTACCTACCGCCCCTACACTCTAACCACTAGGCTACCTGCCGCCCCTACACTCTAACCACTAGGCTACCTGCCGCCCCTACACTCTAACCACTAGGTTAGATATATATATCCTTCCTGTTTGGCCCTGTCCGGGGGTGTCCTCGGATGGGGCCACAGTGTCTCCTGACCCCTCCTGTCTCAGCCTCCAGTATTTATGCTGCAGTAGTTTATGTGTCGGGGGGCTGGGGTCAGTTTGTTATATCTGGAGTACTTCTCCTGTCCTATTCAGTGTCCTGTGTGAATCTATGTGTGCGTTCTCTAATTCTCTCCTTCTCTCTTTCTTTCTCTCTCTCGGAGGACCTGAGCCCTAGGACCATGCCCCAGGACTACCTGACATGATGACTCCTTGCTGTCCCCAGTCCACCTGGCCATGCTGCTGTTCCAGTTTCAACTGACCTGAGCCCTAGGACCATGCCCCAGGACTACCTGACATGATGACTCCTTGCTGTCCCCAGTCCACCTGGCCATGCTGCTGCTCCAGTTTCAACTTCCACCTGACTGTGCTGCTGCTCCAGTTTCAACTGATCTGCCTTATTATTATTCGACCATGCTGGTCATTTATGAACATTTGAACATCTTGGCCATGTTCTGTTATAATCTCCACCCGGCACAGCCAGAAGAGGACTGGCCACCCCACATAGCCTGGTTCCTCTCTAGGTTTCTTCCTAGGTATTGGCCTTTCTAGGGAGTTTTTCCTAGCCACCGTGCTTCTACACCTGCATTGCTTGCTGTTTGGGGTTTAGGCTGGGTTTCTGTACAGCACTTTGAGATATCAGCTGATGTACGAAGGGCTATATAAATACATTTGATTTGATTTGATTAGGTTACCTACCGCCCCTACACTCTAACCACTAGGTTACCTACCGCCCCTACACTCTAACCACTAGGTTACCTACCGCCTCTACACTCTAACCACTAGGCTACCTGCCTCCCCTACACTCTAACCACTAGGTTACCTACCGCCCCTACACTCTAACCACTAGGCTACCTGCCGCCCCTACAGTCTAACCACTAGGCTACCTGCCGCCTCTACACTCTAACCACTAGGTTACCTACCGCCCCTACACTCTAACCACTAGGTTACCTACCGCCCCTACACTCTAACCACTAGGTTACCTACCGCCCCTACACTCTAACCACTAGGTTACCTGCCGCCCCTACACTCTAACCACTAGGTTACCTACCGCCCCTACACTCTAACCACTAGGTTACCTACCGCCCCTACACTCTAACCACTAGGTTACCTACCGCCCCTACACTCTAACCACTAGGCTACCTGCCTCCTCTACCCTCTAACCACTAGGCTACCTGCCTCCTCTAACCTCTAACCACTAGGTTACCTACCGCCCCTACACTCTAACCACTAGGCTACCTGCCCCCTCTACACTCTAACCACTATGTTACCTGCCACCTCTACACTCTAACCACTAGGCTACCTGCCGCCCCTACACTCTAACCACTAGGCTACCTGCCGCCCCTACACTCTAACCACTAGGCTACCTGCCGCCCCTACACTCTAACCACTAGGCTACCTGCCGCCCCTACACTCTAACCACTAGGCTACCTGCCGCCCAACGCTCTAACCACTAGGCTACCTGCCGTCCCTACACTCTAACCACTAGGCTACCTGCCGCCCAACGCTCTAACCACTAGGCTACCTGCCGCCCCTACACTCTAACCACTAGGCTACCTGCCGCCCCTACACTCTAACCACTAGGCTACCTGCTGTTTTCGCTCTGCATTGTTGTTTTTACCAAGCATGTGATGAATAAAATGAGATTCGATATCATTACACCTACTAGCTGTTCAAATATGTTACACTGTCTCTTTAAGGCAGTCTGAGCGAGGCTAGCAGAAGGCAGGCGGCTCACCAACAGGGAAGTGAAGGAGTCATTTTGCCATCTCATCCTAACTCAGGACAAGCAGAATAATAGGTGTGATGACACAGCATTGTTTACAGCTCAACTCCTCTAGTTCTGGGTAACAGTACTCCTCGAGTTCACACACACACTACTGAAATATTCACTTTGTGTGTGTCTCTGTGTGTGTGTCCTCAAACCCCTGCATCTACTTAGTATGGGAACTGGGTCAAACTAACATCTCAAATGCTATGACTTCAAAAATAAGACATTTGAAATGCTATCAACGACAAAGAGAAACATTATACCAATCAATAAATGTTTACCAATCAATACATTTTTACCAATCAATAAATGTTTATTGTTTTGAAAATAGAGCGTCTCTAGTTGTCTATAAACACAATCTTCATTGGTTAATATACCAGGAATACATTTAACTAACTAGTCTGTCTCCACACCAGGAACAGCACTGCTGAGGATATACCAGGAATACATTTAATTAGCTAGTACAAACTTGTTCACAAACACAAGGATCTATGTAGGTCTTGGATGTGGACTGGTGGAGTGACTGGGAGAGGAGTGACTGGGAGAGGAGTCACTGGGAGAGGAGTGACTGGGAGAGGAGTGACTGGGAGAGGAGTCACTGGGAGAGGAGTGACTGGGAGAGGAGTCCCTGGGAGAGGAGTGACTGGGAGAGGAGTCACTGGGAGAGGAGTCACTGGGAGAGGAGTCACTGGGAGAGGAGTCACTGGGAGAGGAGTCACAGGGAGAGGAGTGACTGGGAGAGGAGTCACTGGGAGAGGAGTGACTGGGAGAGGAGTGACTGGGAGAGGAGTCACTGGGAGAGGAGTGACTGGGAGAGGAGTGACTAGGAGAAGAGTCACTGGGAGAAGAGTGACTGGGAGAAGGGTGACTGGGAGAGGAGTGACTGGGAGAGGAGTGACTGGGAGAGGAGTGACTGGGAGAGGAGTTACTGGGAGAAGAGTCACTGGGAGAGGAGTCACTGGGAGAGGAGTCACTGGGAGTCACTGGGAGAGGAGTCACTGGGAGAGGAGTGACTGGGAGAGGAGTCACTGGGAGAGGAGTGACTGGGAGAGGAGTCACTGGGAGAGGAGTCACTGGGAGAGGAGTGACTGGGAGAGGAGTCACTGGGAGAGGAGTCACTGGGAGAGGAGTCACTGGGAGAGGAGTGACTGGGAGAGGAGTCACTGGGAGAGGAGTGACTGGGAGAGGAGTGACTGGGAGAGGAGTGACTGGGAGAGGAGTCACTGGGAGAGGAGTGACTGGGAGAGGAGTCACTGGGAGAGGAGTGACTGGGAGAGGAGTCACTGGGAGAGGAGTCACTGGGAGAGGAGTGACTGGGAGAGGAGTGACTGGGAGAGGAGTGACTGGGAGAGGAGTCACTGGGAGAGGAGTGACTGGGAGAGGAGTGACTAGGAGAGGAGTCACTGGGAGAGGAGTGACTAGGAGAAGAGTCACTGGGAGAAGAGTGACTGGGAGAAGGGTGACTGGGAGAGGAGTGACTGGGAGAGGAGTGACTGGGAGAGGAGTGACTGGGAGAGGAGTTACTGGGAGAGGAGTGACTGGGAGAGGAGTCACTGGGAGAGGAGAGACTGGGAGAGGAGTCACTGGGAGAGGAGTGACTATAAGAAGAGTGACTGGGAGAAGATTGACTGGGAGAGGAGTGACTGGGAGAGGAGTGACTGGGAGAGGAGTGACTGGGAGAGGGGTGACTGGGAGAGGAGTCACTGGGAGAGGAGTGACTGGGAGAGGAGTCACTGGGAGAGGAGTGACTAGGAGAAGAGTGACTGGGAGAAGAGTGACTGGGAGAAGAGTGACTGGGAGAGGAGTGACTGGGAGAGGAGTGACTGGGAGAGGAGTCACTGGGAGAGGAGTCACTGGGAGAGGGGTGACTGGGAGAGGAGTGACTGGGAGAGGAGTGACTGGGAGAGGAGTCACTGGGAGAGGAGTGACTGGGAGAGGAGTCACTGGGAGAGGAGTCACTGAGTGATGGTGAGTTAGTATTCCTCTGCCCCAACAGACACCTCATCATTAAACTCCTATAGAGACAGACAGAGGGAACAACAGACACCTCATCATTAAACTCCTATAGAGACAGACAGAGGGAACAACAGACACCTCATCATTAAACTCCTATAGAGACAGACAGAGGGAACAAAAGTTGGACCCCAACGAAGGTGATGTGCACTTAAAGTCACAGGGGGTTGGTGAGTCTCTCCTGTGTGTGCTATACCCTGAGTCTCTCCTGTGCGTGTGTGCTATACCCTGAGTCTCTCCTGTGTGTGTTATACCCTGAGTCTCTCCTGTGTGTGTTATAACCTGAGTCTCTCCTATGCGTGTTATACCCTGAGTCTCTCCTGTGCGTGTTATACCCTGAGTCTCTCCTGTGTGTGTGTTATACCCTGAGTCTCTCCTGTGTGTGTTATACCCTGAGTCTCTCCTGTGTGTGCTATACCGAGTCTCTCCTGTGTGCTATACCCTGAGTCTCTCCTGTGCGTGTTATACCCTGAGTTTCTCCTGTGCGTGCTATACCCTGAGTTTCTCCTGGGCCTCAGACTTCTCCTCAGGAGAGATGGGTTCCTTGTCGAGGCGCTCCAGCAACGGCAGGCGGCTCAGGACACACAGACGGTAGTCCTCCGTCTCCACGAGAGGGTTTTCCGCTAGGACCAGCGCTCGCAATGTCCTGGATACGCCCACCAGACTACGCAAGGCACGCTGGGCAGACACCAGGTTACCCCTGAAGGGGGGAAGGAGGGGAGAAGGGGAGACTGAGGGGTACTATAATGCAGTAGCCTGCTGAGGTAAAGAGGAGATGGAGGGGTACTATGATGCAGTAGCCTGCTGAGGTAAAGGGGAGATGGAGGGGTACTATGATGCAGTAGCCTGCTGAGGTAAAGAGGAGATGGAGGGGTACTATGATGCAGTAGCCTGCTGAGGTAAAGAGGAGATGGAGGGGTACTATGATGCAGTAGCCTGCTGAGGTAAAGAGGAGATGGAGGGGTACTATGATACAGTAGCCTGCTGAGGTAAAGAGGAGATGGAGGGGTACTATGATGCAGTAGCCTGCTGAGGTAAAGGGAGGCTATGATGCAGTAGCCTGCTGAGGTAAAGGGAGGCTATGATACAGTAGCCTGCTGAGGTAAAGGGAGGCTATGATACAGTAGCCTGCTGAGGTAAAGGGAGGCTATGATACAGTAGCCTGCTGAGGTAAAGGGAGGCTATGATGCAGTAGCCTGCTGAGGTAAAGGGAGGCTATGATGCAGTAGCCTGCTGAGGTAAAGGGAGGTATTTATACATTCATCTGTCAGGGGGATTGACGTCAGATGTTTAGTGAAGGCCAGTTGACGGTGTTGAGGTACTGTTGGGACTGATGTCTACCTGATGTTGAGGTACTGTTGGGACTGATCTCTACCTGATGTTGAGGTACTGTTGGGACTGATGCCTACCTGATGTTGAGGTACTGTTGGGACTTATGCCTACCTGATGTTGAGGTACTGCAGGGCCTTCATGTTGGGACTGATGCCTACCTGATGTTGAGGTATTGCAGGGACTGATGTCTACCTGATGTTGAGGTACTGTTGGGACTGATGTCTACCTGATGTTGAGGTACTGTTGGGACTGATGTCTACCTGATGTTGAGGTACTGCAGGGCCTTCATGTTGGGACTGATGTCTACCTGATGTTGAGGTACTGTTGGGACTGATGCCTACCTGATGTTGAGGTACTGTTGGGACTGATGCCTACCTGATGTTGAGGTACTGTTGGGACTGATATCTACCTGATGTTGAGGTTACTGTTGGGACTGATGTCTACCTGATGTTGAGGTACTGCAGGGCCTTCATGTTGGGACTGATGTCTACCTGATGTTGAGGTACTGTTGGGACTGATGTCTACCTGATGTTGAGGTACTGCAGGGCCTTCATGTTGGGACTGATGTCTACCTGATGTTCAAATCAAATCAAATCAAATGTATTTATATAGCCCTTCGTACATCAGCTGATATCTCAAAGTGCTGTACAGAAACCCAGCCTAAAACCCCAAACAGCAAGCAATGCAGGTGTAGAAGCACGTTGAGGTAATGTTGGGACTGATGTCTACCTGATGTTGAGGTACTGTTGGGACTGATGCCTACCTGATGTTGAGGTACTGTTGGGACTGATGTCTACCTGATGTTGAGGTACTGTTGGGACTGATGTCTACCTGATGTTGAGGTACTGCAGGGCCTTCACGTTGGGACTGATGTCTGCCTGATGTTGAGGTACTGTTGGGACTGATGTCTACCTGATGTTGAGGTACTGTTGGGACTGATTTCTACCTGATGTTGAGGTACTGTTGGGACTGATGTCTACCTGATGTTGAGGTACTGCAGGGACTTCATGTTGGGACTGATGTCTACCTGATGTTGAGGTACTGTTGGGACTGATGTCTACCTGATGTTGAGGTACTGTTGGGACTGATGTCTGCCTGATGTTGAGGTACTGTTGGGACTGATGTCTGCCTGATGTTGAGGTACTGCAGGGCCTTCATGTTGGGACTGATGTCTACCTGATGTTGAGGTACTGTTGGGACTGATGCCTACCTGATGTTGAGGTACTGCAGTGCCTTCATGTTGGGACTGATGTCTACCTGATGTTGAGGTACTGTTGGGACTGATGTCTACCTGATGTTGAGGTACTGTTGGGACTGATGTCTACCTGATGTTGAGGTACTGCAGTGCCTTCATGTTGGGACTGATGTCTACCTGATGTTGAGGTACTGTTGGGACCGATGTCTACCTGATGTTGAGGTACTGTTGGGACTGATGTCTACCTGATGTTGAGGTACTGCAGGGACTTCATGTTGGGACTGATGTCTACCTGATGTTGAGGTACTGCAGGGACTGGTGTCTACCTGATGTTGAGGTACTGTTGGGACTGATGTCTACCTGATGTTGAGGTACTGCAGGGACTTCATGTTGGGACTGATGTCTACCTGATGTTGAGGTACTGTTGGGACTGATGTCTACCTGATGTTGAGGTACTGCAGGGCCTTCATGTTGGGACTGATGTCTACCTGATGTTGAGGTACTGCAGGGCCTTCATGTTGGGACTGATGCCTACCTGATGTTGAGGTACTGTTGGGACTGATGCCTACCTGTTGTTGAGGTACTGTTGGGACTGATGTCTACCTGATGTTGAGGTACTGCAGGGCCTTCATGTTGGGACTGATGTCTACCTGATGTTGAGGTACTGTTGGGACTGATGTCTACCTGATGTTGAGGTACTGCAGGGCCTTCATGTTGGGACTGATGCCTACCTGATGTTGAGGTACTGCAGGGCCTTCATGTTGGGACTGATGCCTACCTGATGTTGAGGTACTGCAGGGCCTTCATGTTGGGACTGATGTCTACCTGATGTTGAGGTACTACAGGGCCTTCATGTTGGGACTGATGCCTACCTGATGTTTAGGTACTAGCAGGGACTGGTGTCTACCTGATGTTGAGGTACTGCAGGGACTGATGTCTACCTGATGTTGAGGTACTGTTGGGATTTCATGTTGGGACTGATGTCTACCTGATGTTGAGGTACTGTTGGGACTGATGTCTACTTGATGTTGAGGTACTGCAGGGCCTTCATGTTGGGACTGATGCCTACCTGATGTTGAGGTACTGCAGGGCCTTCATGTTGGGACTGATGTCTACTTGATGTTGAGGTACTGCAGGGCCTTCATGTTGGGACTGATGCCTACCTGATGTTGAGGTACTGCAGGGCCTTCATGTTGGGACTGATGTCTACCTGATGTTGAGGTACTACAGGGCCTTCATGTTGGGACTGATGCCTACCTGATGTTGAGGTACTGCAGGGACTTCATGTTGGGACTGATGCCTACCTGATGTTGAGGTACTGCAGGGACTGGTGTCTACCTGATGTTGAGGTACTGCAGGGACTTATGTCTACCTGATGTTGAGGTACTGTTGGGACTGATGTCTACCTAATGTTGAGGTACTGTTGGGATTTCATGTTGGGACTGATGTCTACCTGATGTTGAGGTACTGTTGGGACTGATGTCTACTTGATGTTGAGGTACTGTTGGGACTGATGTCTACCTGATGTTGAGGTACTGCAGAGCCTTCATGTTGGGACTGATGCCTACCTGATGTTGAGGTACTGTTGGGACTGATGCCTACCTGATGTTGAGGTACTGTTGGGACTGATGTCTACCTGATGTTGAGGTACTGCAGGGACTGATGTCTACCTGATGTTGAGGTACTGTTGGGACTGATGTCTACCTGATGTTGAGGTACTGTTGGGATTTCATGTTGGGACTGATGTCTACCTGATGTTGAGGTACTGTTGGGACTGATGTCTACCTGATGTTGAGGTACTGCAGGGACTGATGTCTACCTGATGTTGAGGTACTGCAGGGACTTCATGTTGGGACTGATGTCTACCTGATGTTGAGGTACTGTTGGGACTGATGTCTACCTGATGTTGAGGTACTGCAGGGCCTTCATGTTGGGACTGATGTCTACCTGATGTTGAGGTACTGCAGGGCCTTCATGTTGGGACTGATGCCTACCTGATGTTGAGGTACTGTTGGGACTGATGCCTACCTGATGTTGAGGTACTGTTGGGACTGATGTCTACCTGATGTTGAGGTACTGTTGGGACTGATGTCTACCTGATGTTGAGGTACTGTTGGGACTGATGCCTACCTGATGTTGAGGTACTGTTGGGACTGATGTCTACCTGATGTTGAGGTACTGCAGGGCCTTCATGTTGGGACTGATGTCTACCTGATGTTGAGGTACTGTTGGGACTGATGTCTACCTGATGTTGAGGTACTGCAGGGCCTTCATGTTGGGACTGATGCCATCTAGAGTCTCCAGTTGGTTGTCTCGGAGGTGCAGGGTGGTCAGACGCTCCAGCTTACCCAGACCCTCCAGGCGCTTGATAGTATTCTGGGCCTGCACAGGGGTCAGAAGTTACAGGTCACAGGGTTAGAGGTCAGAATTAAACTGAGGTAAGTGACAGGTGAAAGGTTAGAACCAGGAATCAGATGGGGTTATGGGTGAGAGGTTGAAAGTTACCAGGTAGAGCCTGTGTAGGTTAGAGATAGGGTTGAAAGGTCAGGTAGAGCCTGTGTAGGTTAGTGTTAGGGTTGAAAGGTCAGGTAGAGCCTGTGTAGGTTAGAGTTGAAAGGTCAGGTAGAGCCTGTGTAGGTTAGAGTTAGGGTTGAAAGGTCAGGTAGAGCCTGTGTAGGTTAGAGTTAGGGTTGAAAGGTCAGGTAGAGCCTGTGTAGGTTAGAGTTAGGTTTAAAAGGCCAGGTAGAGGCGTTGGGAGGTTGGGCAGATGGAGGTTATGATGAGAGGGTAAAGGTTACCAGGTAGAGGCGTTGGAGGTTGGGCAGATAGAGGTTATGATGAGAGGGTAAAGGTTACCAGGTAGAGGCATTGGGAGGTTGGGCAGATGGAGGTTATGATGAGAGGGTAAAGGTTACCAGGTAGAGGCGTTGGGAGGTTGGGCAGATGGAGGTTATGATGAGAGGGTAAAGGTTACCAGGTAGAGGCATTGGGAGGTTGGGCAGATGGAGGTTATGATGAGAGGGTAAAGGTTACCAGGTAGAGGCGTTGGAGGTTGGCAGATAGAGGTTATGATGAGAGGGTAAAGGTTACCAGGTAGAGGCGTTGGAGGTTAAAGGTTACCAGGTAGAGGCGTCGGAGGTTGGGCAGATGGAGGTTATAATGAGAGGGTAAAGGTTACCAGGTAGAGGCGTCGGAGGTTGGGCAGATGGAGGTTATGATGAGAGGGTAAAGGTTACCAGGTAGAGGCGTTGGAGGTTGGGCAGATGGAGGTTATGATGAGAGGGTAAAGGTTACCAGGTAGAGGCGTCGGAGGTTGGGTAGGTATATCCCGTCGGTGGTCTCCAGTTTGTTTCCTCTCAGTTCCAGAGTCACCAGGTTGGTCAGGTGATGGTACCGTAGCCCCGACACCCTCTGGATACCGTTACCTAGCAACGACACACAAGACACACTCTGGACACCCTTACTTAGAGAGGCCATACTCAACCTACAGACCCAGGCCTCGACACTCAGGGGGCCCACATTGATTTTGTTGAGTCACTCAAGTATCATATTATGAACACACATAAGACATGTCTGTCTTCCTGCCCGCCTGTCTGTCTGTCTGACTGTCTGTCTGCCTGCCCGCCTGTCTGTCTGCTTGTCTGTCCGCCCGCCCGCCCGACTGTCTGTCTGCCCGACTGTCTGTCTGCCTGTCTGTCTGCTTGTCTGTCCGCCCGCCCGCCCGACTGTCTGTCTGCCTGACTGTCTGTCTGTCTGTCTGTCTGTCTGTCTGTCTGTCTGCCTGACTGTCTGTCTGTCTGTCTGTATGTCTGCCTGTCTGTCTGTCTGCCTGTCTGTCTGTCTGCCTGTCTGTCTGTCTGCCCGCCTGTCTGTCTGCTTGTCTGTCTGTCCGCCCGCCTGACTGTCTGTCTGCCCGCCTGTCTGTCCGCCCGTCCGTCTGTCTATGCTAGGTAATGGCGTGTCTTTCTGTCTATGCCATAGAGATAGATAAGAGGACTCTAGAGCTTAGCATGGGCAGCGCTTCCACCATTTTAAAGTAGTCAACTGGGTGGGAATTCCTATGGTTTAAGGAAAGGTTACACAATTCCATCCAGGTTATCAGGAGGGATAAGCCAATGAATTATGGTCGTGAGCAAACATTCCATAACTGTAGGCGACAGTAAATCGTCAACTCTAGCTTTATAGGACAGCCCATATGTAAAACGTCTGCTAAATGGCAGATATTATATTAGAAGAAAATGTACTACTTCAAAATTGAGATGGCCTCAATGGCGCTGCCCATGCGCTAACAGACGCTATAATGGGACAGATACAAAGAAGAGTCCTCTATCATTCTTCATGGGTCTATGCTAGGTAATGGTCCGTCTATATTAGATCAACTCAGTACACTGATTGTAAGATATGTTACTTTATCTCAGCCACATTCAGACCTTAAATCTATGTAAATAGATCAATCCTGGCCAATGAGGTTCTCCAACACCCTCTCCCCAGACTGACCAATGAGGTTGAGGCTCTCCCACACCCCTTCACAGACTGACCAATGAGGTTGAGGCTCTCCCACAACCCTTCACAGACCGACCAATGAGGTTGAGGCTCTCCCACACCCCCTCCCAGACTAACCAATGAGGTTGAGGCTCTCCCACACCCCCTCCCAGACTAACCAATGAGGTTGAGGCTCTCCCACACCCCCTCCCAGACTAACCAATGAGGTTGAGGCTCTCCCACACCCCCTCCCAGACTAACCAATGAGGTTGAGGCTCTCTAGGCCGAGGCCTTCTAGGCCTTCCAGGTCTTTGAGGCGGTTCAGGGCCAGACTCAGCCACTGTAGGTATGTCAGCTGACCCAGGGGCTGACCTCTGAACCCGGCCACCATGTTACCATCGCCCTGGGGGGAGGGGGGAAAGGAAATGTTTATATTATTATTATTATTGATTAATGCTACACCGTCTTACACAGGAGGGACTATACTTATTTGGGAATCATTTGGGATGAAGACAATTCTATATACCAAGACTCTGGTCAAAATGTTGCACTATATGAGGAATATGGTGCGATTTGGGTCCTTGCCTTCAGCCACAGCAGCTGTGTGAGGGCAGCCAGGGGTGAAAGGTCAGAGAGGTGGTTGGATGACACGTCCAGGAAACGCAGGTGGACAAACGAGCTGACCAGGGCCATGTCTGTCAGACGTCTGGGGAGAGAGAGAGGGAGGGGGGAGAGAGAGAGAGGGGAGAGAGAGAGAGAGGGGGAAGGGGGAGAGAGGGGGGAGAGGGGGAAAGAGAGGGAAGGGGGAGAGAGGGGGGGAGCAGAGAGAGAGAAGGGGGAGAGCAGAGAGAGAGAGAGATGAGATGGGGGGAAAGAAGGGGACAAAGAGGGGGTAGGGAGGCACAAGGAGAGAGAGGGGGCAGGGAGGCACAGGGAGAGAGAGGGGGTAGGGAGACACAGGGAGAGAGAGGGGGTAGGGAGGCACAAGGAGAGAGAGGGGATAGGGAGGCACAGGGAGAGAGAGGGGGTAGGGAGGCACAGGGAGAGGGACGGGGTTAGGGAGGCACAGGGAGAGGGACGGGGTTAGGGAGGCACAGGGATAGAGAGGGGGTAGGGAGGCACAGGGAGAGAGACGGGTTAGGGAGGCACAGGGAGAGAGAGGGGGTAGGGAGGCACAGGGAGAGAGACGGGGTAGGAAGACACAGGGAGAGAGACGGGGTAGGGAGAGACAGGGAGAGAGAGGGGGTTAGGGAGGCACAGGGAGAGAGAGAGGGGTTAGGGAGGCACAGGGAGAGAGAGGGGTTAGGGAGGCACAGGGAGAGAGAGGGGGTTAGGGAGGCACAGGGAGAGAGGGGGGGTTAGGGAGGCACAGGGAGAGAGGGGGTAGGGAGGCACAGGGAGAGAGACGGGGTAGGGAGAGACAGGGAGAGAGAGGGGGTTAGGGAGGCACAGGGAGAGAGGGGGGGTTAGGAAGACACAGGGAGAGAGGGGGGGTTAGGGAGGCACAGGGAGAGAGGGGGGGTTAGGGAGGCACAGGGAGAGAGGGGGGGTTAGGGAGACACAGGGAGAGAGGGGGGGTTAGGGAGGCACAGGGAGAGAGGGGGGGTTAGGGAGGCACAGGGAGAGAGGGGGGGTTAGGGAGGCACAGGGAGAGAGGGGGTAGGGAGGCACAGGGAGAGAGGGGGGGTTAGGGAGGCACAGGGAGAGAGGGGGTAGGGAGGCACAGGGAGAGAGACGGGGTAGGGAGAGACAGGGAGAGAGAGGGGGTTAGGGAGGCACAGGGAGAGAGGGGGGGTTAGGGAGACACAGGGAGAGAGGGGGGTTAGGGAGGCACAGGGAGAGAGGGGGGGTTAGGGAGGCACAGGGAGAGAGGGGGGGTTAGGGAGGCACAGGGAGAGAGGGGGGGTAGGGAGGCACAGGGAGAGATAGGGGGGTTAGGGAGGCACAGGGAGAGAGAGGGGGTAGGGAGGCACAGGGAGAGAGACGGGGTTAGGGAGGCACAGGGAGAGAGGGGGGGTAGGGAGGCACAGGGAGAGAGAGGGGATAGGGAGGCACAGGGAGAGAGAGGGGTTAGGGAGGCACAGGGAGAGAGAGGGGGGGGTTAGGGAGGCACAGGGAGAGAGAGGGGGTAGGGAGGCACAGGGAGAGAGACGGGGTTAGGGAGGCACAGGGAGAGAGAGGGGATAGGGAGGCACAGGGAGAGAGAGGGGTTAGGGAGGCACAGGGAGAGAGAGGGGTTAGGGAGGCACAGGGAGAGAGAGGGGGTAGGAAGACACAGGGAGAGAGAGGGGGGTTAGGGAGGCACAGGGAGAGAGAGAGGGGGGTTAGGGAGGCACAGGGAGAGAGAGAGGGGGGTTAGGGAGGCACAGGGAGAGAGAGAGGGGTTAGGGAGGCACAGGGAGAGAGAGGGGTTAGGGAGGCACAGGGAGAGAGAGGGGGTTAGGGAGGCACAGGGAGAGAGGGGGGGTTAGGGAGGCACAGGGAGAGAGAGGGGATAGGGAGGCACAGGGAGAGAGAGGGGTTAGGGAGGCACAGGGAGAGAGAGGGGGGGTTAGGGAGGCACAGGGAGAGAGAGGGGTAGGGAGGCACAGGGAGAGAGACGGGGTTAGGGAGGCACAGGGAGAGAGAGGGGATAGGGAGGCACAGGGAGAGAGAGGGGTTAGGGAGGCACAGGGAGAGAGAGGGGTTAGGGAGGCACAGGGAGAGAGAGGGGGGTAGGAAGACACAGGGAGAGAGAGGGGGGGTTAGGGAGGCACAGGGAGAGAGAGAGGGGTTAGGGAGGCACAGGGAGAGAGAGGGGTTAGGGAGGCACATGGAGAGAGAGGGGGTAGGAAGACACAGGGAGAGAGAGAGGGGGTAGGGAGGCACAGGGAGAGAGAGGGGGGTAGGAAGACACAGGGAGAGAGAGAGGGGGTAGGAAGACACAGGGAGAGAGAGGGGGGGTAGGGAGGCACAGGGAGAGAGGGGGGGGTTAGGGAGACACAGGGAGAGAGAGGGGTTAGGGAGGCACAGGGAGAGAGAGGGGGTTAGGGAGGCACAGGGAGAGGGACGGGGTTAGGGAGGCACAGGGAGAGGGACGGGGTTAGGGAGGCACAGGGAGAGAGAGGGGGGTAGGGAGACACAGGGAGAGAGACGGGGGTAGGGAGGCACAGGGAGAGAGAGGGGGTAGGGAGGCACAGGGAGAGAGACGGGGTTAGGGAGGCACAGGGAGAGAGAGGGGGTAGGGAGGCACAGGGAGAGAGAGGGGGTTAGGGAGGCACAGGGAGAGAGAGGGGGTAGGGAGGCACAGGGAGAGACAGGGAGAGGGACGAGGATAAGTTGCATTGTTGCTTATCCAATTATTTTAGATGAAACAATTGTCTTGGGTTAGGGGCTAGGGATGAGAGGCTAGGGGCCAACCTAAGGGCTAGCAGTTGATTTGGGACTGGGCCCGGTTGGCATCCCTATAGGCCCTGTTCAAAAGTAGGGCAAGTGCACTATTAATGGGATAGGGTGCCATTTGAGACCAGGTGTTTTGTGTCCTGTGGTGGTCACCTCACCTGTTTTCCAGTTGGAGCTTAACGAAGGCGTGTGCCAGGCCGTTCCCGGTGCGACACAAAAGAGACAAACCGGGGATCAGAATCTCCTTGGTCAGAGGGCATGGCTCGATCTGGAGAGGGACACATCAACACAACACTCAGCTAAGCAGCAATGAAATAATGAATTCATGATTCAATGTATCAGAATAAATGCTATTTTATTGATGAGTTATCAGTTCACATTTTGAAATGTAATGTAGGTTAGGTTACCCATGTGATCGATAATCAACAACCAAAAACGAAACAATGTCAATGTGCACCTGGTCCTCTTTTTCGGACATATTTTCCTCCTGTCCATCCTCATTCGCGGCCTCCTCTCCCTCCGACAGTGCCGCGGCCTCCTCTCCCTCCGACAGCGCCGTGGCTTCCTCTCCTTCCGACAGCGCCCCGGCCTCCTCTCCCTCCGATAGCGCCCCGGCCTCCTCTCCCTCCGACATCCTGCTCTCCGTTTAACAGTTTGGGCTGGGGACAAGTGAACGTCACTGGATAAAAAAAAATTAAAGAAATGTATTTCACCTTTATTTAACCAGGTAGGCCAGTTGAGAACACCTTTATTTAACCAGGTAGGCCAGTTGAGAACACCTTTATTTAACCAGGTAGGCCAGTTGAGAACAAGTTCTCATTTACAATTGCGACCTGGCCAAGATAAAGCAAAGCATTTCGACAGATACAACGACACAGAGTTACACATGGAGTAAAACAAACATACAGTCAATAATACAGTATAAACAAGTCTATATACAATGTGAGCAAATGAGGTGAGAAGGGAGGTAAAGGCAAAAAAGGCCATGGTGGCAAAGTAAATACAATATAGCAAGTAAAACACTGGAATGGTAGTTTTGCAATGGAAGAATGTGCAAAGTAGAAATAAAAATAATGGGGTGCAAAGGAGCAAAATAAATTAAATACAGTAGGGAAAGAGGTAGTTGTTTGGGCTAAATTATAGGTGGGCTATGTACAGGTGCATTAATCTGTGAGCTGCTCTGACAGCTGGTGCTTAAAGCTAATGAGGGAGATAAGTGTTTCCAGTTTAGGATGATTTTTGTAGTTTGTTCCAGTCATTGGCAGCAGAGAACTGGAAGGAGAGGCGGCCAAAGAAAGAATTGGTTTTGGGGGTGACCAGAGAGATATACCTGCTGGAGCGCGTGCTACAGGTGGGTGCTGTTATGGTGACCAGCGAGCTGAGATAAGGGGGGACTTTACCTAGCAGGGTCTTGTAGATGACATGGAGCCAGTGGGTTTGGCGACGAGTATGAAGCGAGGGCCAGCCAACGAGAGCGTACAGGTCGCAGTGGTGGGTAGTATATGGGGCTTTGGTGACAAAACGGATGGCACTGTGATAGACTGCATCCAATTTGTTGAGTAGGGTATTGGAGGCTATTTTGTAAATGACATCACCGAAGTCGAGGATCGGTATGATGGTCAGTTTTACGAGGGTATGTTTGGCAGCATGAGTGAAGGAAGCTTTGTTGCGAAATAGGAAGCCAATTCTAGATTTAACTTTGGATTTGAGATGTTTGATGTGAGTCTGGAAGGAGAGTTTACAGTCTAACCAGACACCTAGGTATTTGTAGTTGTCCACATATTCTAAGTCAGAACCGTCCAGAGTAGTGATGTTGGACAGGCGGGCAGGCGCAGGCAGCGATCGGTTGAAGAGCATGCATTTAGTTTTACTTGCATTTAAAGCAGTTGGAGGCCACGGAAGGAGAGTTGTATGGCATTGAAGCTTGCCTGGAGGTTAGTTAACACAGTGTCCAAGGGAGGGCCAGAAGTATACAGAATGGTGTCGTCTGCATAGAGGTGGATCAGAGACTTACCAGCAGCAAGAGCGACATCATTGAGAGAAGAGAGTCGGCCCAAGAATTTTATCCTGTGGCACCCCCATAGAGACTGCCAGAGGGCCGGACAACAGGCCCTCCGATTTGACACACTGAACTCTATCAGAGAAGTAGTTGGTGAACAAGGCGAGGCAATCATTTGAGAAGCCAAGGCTGTCGAGTCTGCCGATGAGGATGTGGTGATTGACAGAGTCGAAAGCTTTGGCCAGGTCAATGAATAAGGCTGCACAGTATTGTTCCTTATCGATGGCGGTTACGATATCGTTTCGGACCTTGAGCGTGGCTGAGGTGCACCCATGACCAGCTCGGAAACCAGATTGCATAGCAGAGAAGGTATGGTGAGATTCGAAATGGTCGGTAATCTGTTTGTTGACTTGGCTTTCGAAGACCTTAGAAAGGCAGGGTAGGATGGATATACAGTGGGGAGAACAAGTATTTGATACACTGTCGGTTTTGCAGGTGTTCCTACTTACAAAACATGTAGAGGTCTGTAATTTTATTATAGGTACACTTCAACTATGAGAGACAGAATCTAAAACAAAAATCGAGAAAATCACATTGTATGATTTTTAAGTAATTCATTTGCATGCCTCCCACCATTAGCTCTGACAAATTGAAAACCCTAGTCATTGGCGACTCCATTACCCGCAGTATTAGACTTAAAACGAATCATCCAGCGATCATACAGTGTTTACCGGGGGGCAGGGCTACCGACGTTAAGGCTAATCTGAAGATGGTGCTGGCTAAAGCTAAATCTGGCGAGTGTAGAGAGTATAGAGATATTGTTATCCACGTCGGCACCAACGATGTTAGGATGAAACAGTCAGAGATCACCAAGCGCAACATAGCGTCAGCGTGTAAATCAGCTAGAAAGATGTGTCGGCATCGAGTAATTGTCTCTGGCCCCCTCCCAGTTAGGAGGAGTGATGAGCTCTACAGCAGAGTCTCACAACTCAATCGCTGGTTGAAAACTGCCCCTCCCAAAAGATAGAATTTGTAGATAATTGGCCCTCTTTCTGGGACTCACCCACAAACAGGACCAAGCCTGGCCTGCTGAGGAGTGACGGACTCCATCCTAGCTGGAGGGGTGCTCTCATCTTATCTACCAACATAGACAGGGCTCTAAATCCTCTAGCTCCACAATGAAATAGGGTGCAGGCCAGGCAGCAGGCTGTTAGCCAGCCTGCCAGCTTAGTGGAGTCTGCCACTACCACAGTCAGTGTAGTCAGCTCAGCTATCCCCATTGAGACCGTGTCTGTGCCTCGACCTAGGTTGGGAAAAACTAAACATGGCGGTGTTCGCCTTAGCAATCTCACTAGGATAAAGACCTCCTCCATTCCTGTCATTATTGAAAGAGATCGTGATACCTCACATCTCAAAATAGGGCAACTTAATGTTAGATCCCTCACTTCAAAGGCAGTTCTAGTCAATGAACTAATCACTGATCATAATCTTGATGTGATTGGCCTGACTGAAACATGGCTTAAGCCTGATGGATTTACTGTGTTAAATGAGGCCTCACCTCCTGGTTACACTAGTGACCATATCCCCCGTGCATCCCGGAAAGGTGGAGGTGTTGCTAAAATTTACGATAGCAAATTTCAATTTACAAAAAAAAAGAAGACATTTTTGTCTTTTGAGCTGCTAGTCATGAAATCTATGCAGCCTACTCAATCACTTTCTATAACTACTGTTTACAGGCCTCCTGGGCCATATACAGCGTTCCTCAATGAGTTCCCTGAATTCCTATCGGACCTTGTAGTCATAGCAGATAATATCTTTGGTGACTTTAATATTCACATGGAAAAGTCCACAGACCCACTCCAAAAGGCTTTCGGAGCCATCATCGACTCAGTGGGTTTTGTCCAACATGTCTCTGGACCCACTCACTGTCACAGTCATACGCTGGACCTAGTTTTGTCCCATGGAATAAATGTTGTGGATCTTAATGTTTTTCCTCATAATCCTGGACAATCGGACCACCATTTTATTACGTTTGCAATTGCAACAAATAATCTGTTCAGACCCCAACCAAGGAGCATCAAAAGTCGTGCTATAAATTCTCAGACAACACAAAGATTCCTTGATGCCCTTCCAGACTCCCTCTGCCTACAAAAGGACGTCAGAGGACAAAAATCAGTTAACCACCTAACTGAGGAACTCAATTTAATCTTGTGCAATACCCTAGATGCAGTTGCACCCCTACAAACTAAAAACATTTGTCATAAGAAACTAGCTCCCTGGTATACAGAAAATACCCGAGCTCTGAAGCAAGCTTCCAGAAAATTGGAACGGAAATGGCGCCACACCAAACTGGAAGTCTTCCGACTAGCTTGGAAAGACAGTACCGTGCAGTACCGTAGAGCCCTTACTGCTGCTCGATCATCCTATTTTTCCAACTTAATTGAGGAAAATAAGAACAATCCAAAATTTATTTTTGATACTGTCACAAAGCTAACTAAAAAGCAGCATTCCCCAAGTGAGGATGGCTTTCACTTCAACAGTAATAAATTCATGAACTTCTTTGACGAAAAGATCATGATCATTAAAAAGCAAATTACGGACTCCTCTTTAAATCTGCGTATTCTTCCAAAGCTCAGTTTCCCTGAGTCTGTACAACTCTGCCAGGACCTAGGATCAAGAGAGACACTCAATTGTTTTAGTACTATTTCTCTTGACACAATGATGAATATAATCATGGCAAGAAGATATCAGTTTGTCTCTGTGAATGGTTTGTCCTCTGACAAATCAATTGTACATTTCGGTGTTCCTCAAGGTTCCATTTCAGGACCACTATTGTTTTCACTATATATTTTACCTCTTGGGGATGTCATTTGAAAACATAATGTTAACTTTCACTGCTATACGGATGACACACAGCTGTACATTTCAATGAAACACGGTGAAGCCCCAAAATTGTCATTGCTAGAAACCTGTGTTTCAGACATAAGGAAGTGGATGGCTGCAAACTTTCTACTTTTAAACTTGGACAAAACAGAGATACTTGTTCTAGGTCCCAAGAAACAAAGAGATCTTCTGCTGAATCTGACAATTAATCTTGATGGTTGTACAGTCGTCTTAAATAAAACTGTGAAGGACCTCGGCGTTACTCTGGACCCTGATCTCTCTTTTGACGAACATATCAAGACTGTTTCAAGGACAACTTTTTTCCATCTACCCAACATTTCAAAAATCTGAAACTTTCTGTCCAAAAATGATGCAGAAAAATGTATCCATGCTTTTGTTACTTCTAGGTTAGACTACTGCAATGCTCTACTTTCCGGCTACCCGGATAAAGCACTAAATAAACTTCAGTTAGTGCTAAATACGGCTGCTAGAATCCTGACTAGAACCAAAAAATGTGATCATATTACTCTGGTGCTAGCCTCTTTACTCTGGCTTCCTGTTAAGGCAAGGGCTGATTTAAAGGTTTTACTGTTAACCTACAAAGCATTACATGGGCTTGCTCCTACCTATCTTGCCGATTTGGTCCTGCCGTACATACCTACACGTACGCTACGGTCACAAGACGCAGGCCTCCTAATTGTCCCTAGAATTTCTAAGCAAACAGCTGGAGGCCGCGCTTTCTCCTATAGAGCTCAATTTTTATAGAATGGTCTGCCTACCCATGTGAGAGATGCAGACTCTGTCTCAACCTTTAAGTCTTTACTGAGGACTCATCTCTTCAGTGGGTCATATAATTGAGTGTAGTCTGGCGATAGCTTTTCGAGCTAAAGGATAGCTGATGACCACCAACCGTGGTTAGCTGAATACTAACGTTAGCCAGTAAACTGGCTAGCTTCTGGCCTCTCTTCTGGCTAGCTTCTGGCCTCTCTTCTGGCTAGCTTCTGGCCTCTCTTCTGGCTAGCTTCTGTCCTCTCTTCTGGCTTACTTCTGTCCTCTCTTTTGCCTAGCTTCAGTCCTCTCTTCTGGCTAGCTTCTGGCATCTCTTCTGTCCTCTCTTCTGGCTAGCTTCTGTCCTCTCTTCTGGCTAGCTTCTGGCCTCTCTTCTGTACTCTCTTCTGCTCTCTCTTCTGGCTAGCTTCTGTCCTCTCTTCTGGCTAGCTTCTGGCCTCTCTTCTGCTCTCTCTTCTGGCTAGCTTCTGTCCTCTCTTCTGGCTAGCTTCTGGCCTCTCTTCTAGCCAGCTTCTGGCATCTCTTCTGCTCTCTCTTCTGGCTAGCTTCTGTCCTCTCTTCTGGCTAGCTTCTGTCCTCTCTTCTGGCTAGCTTCTGGCCTCTCTTCTAGCCAGCTTCTGGCATCTCTTCTGCTCTCTCTTCTGGCATCTCTTCTGCTCTCTCTTCTGGCTAGCTTCTGTCCTCTCTTCTGGCTAGCTTCTGGCCTCTCTTCTGCTCTCTCTTCTGGCTAGCTTCTGTCCTCTCTTCTGGCTAGCTTCTGTCCTCTCTTCTAGCCAGCTTCTGGCATCTCTTCTGCTCTCTCTTCTGGCTAGCTTCTGTCCTCTCTTCTGGCTAGCTTCTGGCCTCTCTTCTGGCTAGCTTCTGCTCTCTCTTCTGGCTAGCTTCTGGCCTCTCTTCTGGCTAGCTTCTGGCCTCTCTTCTAGCCAGCTTCTGGCCTCTCTTCTGGCCAGCTTCTGTCCTCTCTTCTAGCCAGCTTCTGGCATCTCTTCTGCTCTCTCTTCTGGCTAGCTTCTGTCCTCTCTTCTGGCTAGCTTCTGGCCTCTCTTCTGGCTAGCTTCTGCTCTCTCTTCTGGCTAGCTTCTGGCCTCTCTTCTGGCTAGCTTCTGGTCTCTCTTCTAGCCAGCTTCTGGCCTCTCTTCTGGCTAGCTTCTATTGTGGATTTCAGATTTGAGGTGAATATTATTTTAGTTTTTTATTAATTGGTGAGGCAGGTTGCAGGAGAGTGTATTGAGGTTGAGTTTAAAATATATATATATAAAAAGACATGCGAAGAAAATGAGTATATATATATATATATATATATATATATATATACGGGACACGACAGGTATAACATCATGAACTAGCCACCTTCAATGTTTTTTAAATAAAGTGTAGTGAGCTAGTTTAAGTTAATCTAATTCAGCTAGTTTACAGCTAGTTTGGCACTTGTCTTCCTGACTTGGGGCTAGCCAGTACAGCTAACGCGTAACGTTACATTAGCTAACGTTGCGTCTCAAAAGACACTAAATCTAAAATAGTACAGACCATGATACCTCAATTTAGTTTTTTTAAAATTAGATATATGGTTAGTTAGTTAGCTAGTTGTTACATCCAACTTTTTAACGTTACTGTTGACAATATTGTAAAGAAGCTGTTACCTGAGTGAGTTAGCCACAGCGTTATGGTGTCGTTTCCATGGAAACAAGATCAGCAGTCCGAGGGAGATCTTTCCTGCAACTTTGCATGAAAAAAATATTTTGTAAAGAAAGTCCAATCTCCCTGTATATAACCATGATTATGGATTATAATATAAATGGGGAAAAGTTCATATAAAATTCATTGTATTTGTGTAATAACAACATCAACTGAAGGTGTATAATTTGGGACAACTCTTTCCAAAACCAGTATCATGCCATGTTTTTCACTCAGAATGTAATTTCGTTCTTTTGAAAGAACCAATCCAGTATTAGTCTAAATAGCATGTTTTGGCTCAGTGTAGGTCAAGATTGCCAATATTTTACACAATGTAATTCCTCTTTTCTTAAACCACACCTTGTGTAAAACCAAGTTTGGAAACACAGTGTTGAGACAACCACCAGTAATGTAGAAATACATTCACAGCTCTTCTGCTCCGATGCACAGTCCAACTTACCACACTAAGTGAGAATACACCAACAGTACTATTATGTTTTCCATGTGTAATTCTCTCTCATGAATGCCTTCCAAACAGTATACCAGTGATTGAAACTTGTCTCCTTCCTGGAAATTGTGTGGTGTTCAATCAGGACGAGGCTATGTGGACACTCCTGGCCAGGGTGCACTATGGGATGGCGAGGCCGGTCATGGACCCCCCCAGATAGAATTTGTACGCCCCCCCCCCCCCCCCACGCAGTTTTGTTTCACCATAAACATAACAAATGGCATATTAATTAGATGCTCAGTTTTGCCAGTGTAGCCTGCCAGTAGCACAGACCGGAACAGAGGCTATATGCCAGTGTGCGCTCATAATCTGAGGGGGGTAGGAGAAGGGTACGTAATAATGTAGTATTTTGTAGATAAAATCCCCCAAATACATTCTGATTGGGGACCTAGCCATGCCATCATAAGATACCGCCTTCAATCCCTTGTTTAGGGAGCTCATTGGATCCCAGGGCGGGGTTAGGGAGCTCATTGGATCCCGGGGCGGGGTTAGGGAGCTCATTGGATCCCGGGGCGGGGTTAGGGAGCTCATTGGATCCCGGGGCGGGGTTAGGGAGCTCATTGGATCCCAGGGCAGGGTTAGGGAGCTCATTGGCTCCCAGGGCAGGGTTAGGGAGCTCATTGGCTCCCAGGGCAGGGTTAGGGAGCTCATTGGATCCCAGGGCGGGGTCAAATTAACATTTTTTTTTCTTTCACAGAGAGGGAAAAAGATTGTTCACCTTTGTAGACAGCTACAGCTAGCTTGGTTAAGTTTTGGTAGTGTCTCACTGAATAATCATATCTAGTTGGCTAAGCTTTGATCAGCGTGGATATTCCAAAATGTCTGGGTGTACCACTATGTTGAGACCGATGGAGAGCTCCTCGAGCAGCCTGTTAGCCCGACCACCGAGGCTTCCCCAAAACAATAACAACATTTTTTTTTTAAACATCAAATCTATCTTTTGTCTCTCTGAGTTTCATAATTTTCCTTCAATTCACAAGAGGCTAAATGTATCTCACTGGAGAAAGCCTCCGAGTGAGGTAAACAGCACCCCTCTGTCTCAGTATGTGAAGCCCAACTATCTGATGCTGTCTGGTCCAAACAAGTATGGCATTGTTGCCACCAGTAGCATTGAATGCAAGGGAAGCCAGTGAGCATTTGGCCTCCCCTTGATAAAAAACAAAGTATTAAATAATAGCCAATCAGTGTTAAGCTAAACTGAGTGAGCTCAACTGTGATTGGTCCCGGCGCACCAAAAAAAAAAAAGTGTCAAGGGAAGCCAGCTTGGATTTGACTTCACACCAAAAAACACCAAAAAACATCAAAAGCCAAACGTCATTGACAGAAAAAAAAACTTGAATTTCGTTGTGTCGTTCGTTGGTCCCTTTTCTAAATTAGCCAAGGATGGAGATAGGGATTTGGACTGGTTTGAATTAATTCTCCATACTGGCCAATTATTATGAAGGCGATTCTGATCCAACCATTAATTCATACATTGTTGTGTCCCTGACCTGAGAGGATGGAAGTTCATCATGTAGCAAGATGTAGAAGGCTAATATTAACTAGCTGGATCATCGTTGCCCATAAACTGAGCCACTTACAGAAACTCGCCGATGACTCTGCTATAGTCAGCTATGTGATGGGAGGAGACTCTGCTATAGTCAGCTGTGTGATGGGAGGAGACTCTGCTATAGTCAGCTGTGTGATGGGAGGAGACTCTGCTATAGTCAGCTATGTGATGGGAGGAGACTCTGCTATAGTCAGTTGTGTGATGGGAGGAGACTCTGCTATAGTCAGCTGTGTGATGGGAGGAGACTCTGCTATAGTCAGCTATGTGATGGGAGGAGACTCTGCTATAGTCAGCTGTGTGATGGGAGGAGACTCTGCTATAGTCAGCTGTGTGATGGGAGGAGACTCTGCTATAGTCAGCTGTGTGATGGGAGGAGACTCTGCTATAGTCAGCTGTGTGATGGGAGGAGACTGCTATAGTCAGCTGTGTGATGGGAGGAGACTCTGTTATAGTCAGCTGTGTGATGGGAGGAGACTCTGCTATAGTCAGCTGTGTGATAAGAGAAGACTCTGCTATAGTCAGCTGTGTGATGGGAGGAGACTCTGCTATAGTCAGCTGTGTGATGGGAGGAGACTCTGCTATAGTCAGCTGTGTGATAAGAGGAGACTCTGCTATAGTCAGCTGTGTGATGGGAGGAGACTGCTATAGTCAGCTGTGTGATGAGAGAAGACTGCTATAGTCAGCTGTGTGATGGAAGGAGACTCTGCTATAGTCAGCTGTGTGATGAGAGGAGACTCTGCTATAGTCAGCTGTGTGATGAGAGGAGACACTGCTATAGTCAGCTGTGTGATGAGAGGAGACTCTGCTATAGTCAGCTGTGTGATGGGAGGAGACTCTGCTATAGTCAGCTGTGTGATGAGAGAAGACTGCTATAGTCAGCTGTGTGATGGAAGGAGACTCTGCTATAGTCAGCTGTGTGATGAGAGGAGACTCTGCTATAGTCAGCTGTGTGATGAGAGGAGACACTGCTATAGTCAGCTGTGTGATGAGAGGGGAGACTCTGCTCAGGGACATAACAAAGTCCTTTGTGAAATGGTGTGAGGCCAATTACTTGGACCTGAATGTACTGAAGACCAAGGAGCGAGTGGTAGATTTGAGGACAAATGTTAGATATTTTTTAATCCCATTTCTATTCATTGTGAAGAGATTGGTACTGTTGACTCTTATAAGTACTTGGGTGTAATAGTGGACAACAAACTCAACTGGAAGTTGAATTCTCAACAGAGTCGACTAAAAAGCCCAATCCAGACTACATTATAAGGAAGCTTACATCATTGTTATGTGTCCTGTCCGTGTCATTGGTGACGTCATTGGTGATGCTGTGATAAAAACAAATTCCCAAGTCGAGATTCATTTTTTTATTTTACCTTTCTTTAACTAGTCAAGTCAGTTAAGAACAAATTCTTATTGTCAATGACGGCCTAGGAACAGTGGGTTAACTGCCTTATTCAGGGGCAGAACGACAGATTTGTACCTTGTCAGCTCGGGGGTTTGAATTTGCAACCTTCCGGTTACTAGTCCAACACTCTAACCACTAGGCTACCCTGCCGTAATAAATTAATACTCTACTCTACTGAGGAAGTTAGGCGAAACAATTCAATGGATATCAATCAACAAATAGGTAATATGTGTGCTAAGAAGAATATGCTGAAGACTAGCTGTATTGGGTGCAGATGACTGAACTGCTCACCTTTGTGTCTGTATCTGCAGGTATACAGACGGGGAGGCATACAAAGGTATTGGTATGTTATACAGATCACATGTACCATCCTCCTCCCTGACCTCTTCAATGAATATCCCATAGGCCTCTACATTATGGACAAGGTATGTGTATGAAAACTATTATCGACAAACATATTATCCCCGTTTACTTACATTCACCACAAAAACCAAGGTGTGAGTACTGTTGTGTCTATGTTTTGTTAATCATCTGTATTATTTACTATTTTGGGGATTCACAGACTTCACCCTCCCTTCACACCTCTGATGAATACAAACAGGATATCTGTTCGATCACCGTGCACTGCAAAATCATTCTGGCTGTGGATACGGAGAACATCAACGAGCCAGAGGGTACAAGGGCATTCGGAAAGTATTCATACCCCTCGACTCTTCCCACATTTTGTTACGTTACAGCCTTGCAGGCTGACAACACCACTCGTGTCGCGTGCGCGTTGCAAAATAAATGTAGAAATGTATATTATTCAATTATTGCACCCACACTGCTCGCGCAAGCCAACGAGCGTCTGCGTTGCCAAGGGCTAAAATAGTTATAGTTAAAATAGTCAGCTCTATTTCTGATGCAGATCGTGCTGCAAGTCCTGCCTCTCCCATCTCCTCATTGGTTTATAGAAGCAGCGTGAGAGTTTGTTTTATGATATTTTAACCTGCGTGTCGTGATCGCGTTTGGTGTGGGGGGACAAAATACATTTATACACGATGGCGCACGCACGCAGCCGGGTTAGGTTCCGTGTAACAAGCTTAAAATATCAAAACAAACTCTGAACCCACGTGAGAGTTTGTTTTGATATTTTAACCTGCGTGTCGTGATCGCGTTTGGTGTGGGGGGACAAAATACATTTATGCACGATGGCGCACGCACGCAGCCGGGTTAGGTTCCGTGTAACAAGCTTAAAATATCAAAACAAACTCTTAACCCACGTGAGAGTTTGTTTTGATATTTTAACCTGCGTGTCGTGATCGCGTTTGGTGTGGGGGGACAAAATACATTTATGCACGATGGCGCACGCACGCAGCCGGGTTAGGTTCCGTGTAACAAGCTTAAAATATCAAAACAAACTCTGAACCAATTACATTAATTTGGGGACAGGTCGAAAAACATTAAACATGTATGGAAATTTAGCTAGTTAGCTTGCTAGCTAATTTGTCCTATTTAGCTAGCTTGCTGTTGCTATCTAATTTGTCCTGGGATATAAACATTGAGTGGTTATTTTACCTGAAATGCACAAGGTCCTCTACTCTGACAATTAATCCACACATAAAACGGTCAACCGAGTCATTTCTAGTCATCTCTCTTTCTTACAGGCTTTTTCTTCTCTTGACTTTATATTGCGATTGGCAACGTTCGTCTTTCTGGGTACCTGCTTCTATAAACCAATGAGGAGGTGGGAGAAGCAGGACTTGCAGCGCGAACCGCGTCAGAAATAGAACTGACCTCTATTTTAGCCCTTGGCAACGCAGACGCTCATTGGCGCGCGCGAGCAGTGTGGGTGCAATAATTGAATAATATAGATTTATAAATGTATTTTGCAACGCGAGCAGTGTAGTCAGCCTGTTATTCTAAAATGTATACAATTAATTTTTATCCTCATCAATCTACACACAACACCCCATAACGACAAAGAGAAAACAAGTTTTTAGAAATAAAAAACAGAAATACCTTATTTACACAAGTATTCAGACCCTTTGCTATGAGACTCTAAATTGAGATCAGCTGCATCCTGTTTCCATTGATCATCCTTGAGATGTCTCTACAACTTGATTGGAGTCCAGCTGTGATAAATTCAATTGATTGGACATGATTTGGAAAGGCACACAACTGTCTATATAAGGTCCTATAGTTGACAGTGCATGTCAGAGCAAAAACCAAAACATGAGGTCAAAGGAATTGTCCGTAGAGCTCCGAGACAGGATGGTGTCGAGGCACAGATCTGGGGAAGGGTACCAAAACGTGTCTGCAGCAAACCAGTCAACCAAACCAGTAAATCAAGCCAGTCAACCAAACCAGTCAATCACTCCAGTCAATCACTCCAGTCAATCACTCCAGTCAATCACTCCAGTCAATCACTCCAGTCAATCACTCCAGTCAATCACTCCAGTCAATTCTAGGGTTAAAATTATCAAGGTACTATCAAGTTATAGGGGGGTTAAAAGATTTGGAGCTTTGTAATTTGAATGATTGAGATCCGACAACCCGATCAAACAAAAAAACATTATAAAAATGAGACAAAGATCATGATAGTCAGTATTTCAAATAAAAAGACAAACTAAATCTCTTCTTTTTTTTCTCCCAGAACCAGATACTGTATTACAATATAGATTTACTACAAATTCCATGTTTAATTTTTACACACACATATCAGAATGATATTACTATTGGTTCACACCCGATGCATTGTTAGTGTGATATAATGTCCATTGTCCATAGGAGGCCAGATCACAATCAGAATGTTCTGTCCCCATCTCTATCTGGGGAGAAAAAAAAAGTGCTCATTGTAAAATCCTCACATTGTCTAAGTTAATAAGTCCCAAATGGCACCCTATTCCCTACATAGTGCACTACTTTTGACCAGTGGGCCCATTGGGAATAGGGTACCATTTCAGACACTTGGCACCCTATTCCCTACATAGTGCACTACTTTTGACCAGGGCCTGTAGGGAATAGGGTACCATTTCAGACACTTGGCACCCTATTCCCTACATAGTGCGCTACTTTTGACCAGGGCCTGTAGGGAATAGGGTACCATTTCAGACACTTGGCACCCTATTCCCTACATAGTGCGCTACTTTTGACCAGGGCCTGTAGGGAATAGGGTGTCACAGGGGCTGCTATTAGAGACAGTCATCTCACTCTCTGTATGATATCAAAGCCATACATACAGAACCCAATCAAACAAATGACGGTTATCTTTCGTGAATCTAAAACTCCTTTCTCTATCGTCCATGGCTTACTGACTGTTGGTGATCACCTCCATATTGATCTCCCGTAGCGTTGACCTCCCGTATCGTTGACCTCCCGTATCGTTGATCTCCCGTAGCGTTGACCTCCTGTAGCATTGACCTCCCGTAGCGTTGACCTCCCGTAGCATTGAACTCCCGTAGCGTTGACCTTCCGTATCGTTGACCTCCCGTAGCGTTGACCTTCCGTATCGTTGACCTCCCGTAGCGTTAATCTCTCGTATCGTTGATCTCCCGTAGCATTGATCTCCTGTAGCGTTGATCTCTCATAGCGTTAATCTCTCATAGCGTTGATCTCCCATAGCGTTAATCTCCCATAGCGTTAATCTCCCATAGCGTTAATCTCCCATAGCGTTAATCTCCCATAGCGTTAATCTCCCATAGCGTTAATCTCCCATAGCGTTGATCTCCCATAGCGTTAATCTCCCATAGCGTTGATCTCCCATAGCGTTGATCTCCCATAGCGTTGATCTCCCATAGCGTTAATCTCCCATAGCGTTAATCTCCCATAGCGTTAATCTCCCATAGCGTTGATCTCCCATAGCGTTGATCTCCCATAGCGTTGATCTCCCACAGATTTGAGAAGTTTTCCGTGAGAACCAGGCCACACTGCATCGGTTCCTTCCTTCCGATGTGTAGAATTTAAAAACAGGAGCCTATCTATCTATATATATATATCTATCTATGTAGTAGTGATATGGGAGAGCAGATGGTCCCAGTCCTGTCTGTGTGAGGAGTTAGAGGAGTAGGATACAGTTTCCCCTAAATGCTCATCTTGGGTCAGCCCCCCCCCCCCCCCCCCCGCCACTTCCGGTTAACCCTTTACACTCCTGGGAATTGGCCTACATGGATAGGGCTGAATTAACATGTTTCTTACAGAAGAAATATGACAAGCATATGCATAACCATGGTAACAATTGAAAGGGAACAGTTTGGAGATCATGGGAAAATTATTAGACCAAAGGTGGTAGGACACAACAGTTCACCTGACACAAGACTGAATTCAAACATTACACTGTTGATTTTATGTTCATTTTACATATACTGTACTTTTCACATTATTGGTTGATAACGAAATCTGAAATACTCTGGATATATTCAGTAACATGTTAAGAATATTGCTGGAAAATGGGGTTTAAAGGGGTTGAGTGAGAGGTCTGACTGGTGTCTCCAAGTGGCCACACACCTCTCCAAACTGTGGGGTTTGAGTGAGAGGTCTGAATGGTGTCTCCAAGTGGCCACACCTCTCCAAACTGTGGGGTTTGAGTGAGAGGTCTGACTGGTGTCTCCAAGTGGCCACACACCTCTCCAAACTGTGGGGTTTGAGTGAGAGGTCTGACTGGTGTCTCCAAGTGGCCACACACCTCTCCAAACTGTGGGGTTTGAGTGAGAGGTCTGACTGGTGTCTCCAAGTGGCCACACCTCTCCAAACTGTGGGGTTTGAGTGAGAGGTCTGACTGGCGTCTCCAAGTGGCCACACACCTCTCCAAACTGTGGGGTTTGAGTGAGAGGTCTGACTGGCGTCTCCAAGTGGCCACACACCTCTCCAAACTGTGGGGTTTGAGTGAGAGGTCTGAATGGTGTCTCCAAGTGGCCAGACCTCTCCAAACTGTGGGGTTTGAGTGAGAGGTCTGACTGGTGTCTCCAAGTGGCCACACCTCTCCAAACTGTGCATAGTTCCTAAGTAATTTCAATGCACCTTTCTGACTTAAAGAAGTCTTCAGCTATAAGGTGCTTTTTTGAGCTCTCCTAGCTGGACCGTTGAGGAACTAGAGGAAGGCCCTTCCTCCTCGTCATCACACATTTACTGCTGTTGTTTAGGCAAACTAAACACGGTCATTATAAATAGCAATCTGGGTCAGGTGGGCATCATTTAAAAGCCTGTTCTGTTGCCAACATGACTAGCTAAGATATAAAATATGATATTACAGTGTTAGGCTTTCACAAGGCAATTCAGAGAAACAGACCATGATGTTGGCGTGCAGAGAAAGGGGTGATGACCGTATTCAGGTGTGTGTGCAGAGGCTAACATAGTCTCATTCTGTTCAGAACAACCCAGGGTATGACGACAAGTCATCTGGTAACTACATCAAACATTGTCTCATTCTGTTCAGAACAATCCAGGGTATGACGACAAGTCATCTGGTAACTGTACATCAAACATAGTCTCATTCTGTTCAGAACAACCCAGGGTATGACGACAAGTCATCTGGTAACTACATCAAACATAGTCTCATTCTGTTCAGAACAACCCAGGGTATGACGACAAGTCATCTGGTAACTGTACATCAAACATAGTCTCATTCTGTTCAGAACAACCCAGGGTATGACAACAAGTCATCTGGTAACTACATCAAACATAGTCTCATTCTGTTCAGAACAACCCAGGGTATGACGACAAGTCATCTGGTAACTACATCAAACATAGTCTCATTCTGTTCAGAACAACCCAGGGTATGACGACAAGTCATCTGGTAACTGTACATCAAACATAGTCTCATTCTGTTCAGAACAACCCAGGGTATGACGACAAGTCATCTGGTAACTACATCAAACATAGTCTCATTCTGTTCAGAACAACCCAGGGTATGACGACAAGTCATCTGGTAACTGTACATCAAACATAGTCTCATTCTGTTCAGAACAACCCAGGGTATGACGACAAGTCATCTGGTAACTACATCAAACATAGTCTCATTCTGTTCAGAACAACCCAGGGTATGACGACAAGTCATCTGGTAACTGTACATCAAACATAGTCTCATTCTGTTCAGAACAACCCAGGGTATGACGACAAGTCATCTGGTAACTACATCAAACATAGTCTCATTCTGTTCAGAACAACCCAGGGTATGACGACAAGTCATCTGGTAACTGTACATCAAACATAGTCTCATTCTGTTCAGAACAACCCAGGGTATGACGACAAGTCATCTGGTAACTACATCAAACATAGTCTCATTCTGTTCAGAACAACCCAGGGTATGACGACAAGTCATCTGGTAACTGTACATCAAACATAGTCTCATTCTGTTCAGAACAACCCAGGGTATGACGACAAGTCATCTGGTAACTACATCAAACATAGTCTCATTCTGTTCAGAACAACCCAGGGTATGACGACAAGTCATCTGGTCAGCTTTACGTTGCGTGAGGTTCTCAAGTTCAGAATGTCTGTCAGTCAAAACTCATACATCGCTGTGATGAGCATTACGTTCCAATTTAGGTATTTATTGGTGCCCAAATCTGCCATTTTCAACCCGGATGGATACGAGTACGAGTGTAAAGGGTTAAGGTTAGGATTGGGGGAGGGGAAGCTGATCCTAGATCTGTACCTAGGGAGCTTAGTCCTGTGCGATGGTTGAATGTCTGGGGTTAGAGGTTGGGTTTAAAGGTCAGGGGTCAGTCCACTTGCATGTTACGTAGCAGCAGTCCTTTCTTCACCCCTCCCTGCAGCATCCTGGCACCTAGACTACTGCCAGCCGTTCCATCACTACAGAAAGATAAGGAGAGAGGGATGACGTGAGAGAGATGGATGGAGGGAGAGAGAGGGATGGAAAGAGAGAGGGGGAGAGAGAGGCGATGGAGAGAGAGGAGAGAGGGAGAGAGGAGAGAGGGAGAGAGGAGAGAGAGAGGGATGGAAAGAGAGAGGGATGGAAAGAGAGAGGGGGAGAGAGAGGCGATGGAGAGAGAGGAGAGAGGGAGAGAAGAGAGAGAGAGAAGAGAGAGGGATGGAAAGAGAGAGATGGATGGAGGGAGAGAGGGATGGAAAGAGAGAGGGGGAGAGAGAGGCGATGGAGAGAGAGAGAAGAGAGAGAGAGGAGAGAGAGGGATGGAAAGATAGAGGGATGGAAAGAGAGGGATGGAAAGAGAGAGATGGATGGAGGGAGAGAGAGGGATGGAAAGAGAGAGGGGGAGAGAGAGGCGATGGAGAGAGAGGGAGGGAGATAGAGGCGAGAGAGAGAAGAGAGAGAGAGGAGAGAGATGGAAAGAGAGAGGGATGGAAAGAGAGAGATGGATGGATGGGGGGAGAGAGGAGGATGGAAAGAGAGGGAGGGAGATAGAGGCAATGGAGAGAGGGAGGGAGATAGAGCGAGAAGATGCGTGAAGGGGAGAAAAGAGGGAGAGAATGTGTTGTGTGTGTGTGTGTGTGTGTGTGTGTGTGTGTGTGTGTGTGTGGTGTGTGTGTGTGTGTGTGTGTGTGTGTGTGTTGTGGTGTGTGTGTGTGTGTGTGTGTGTGTGTGTGTGTGTGTGTGTGTGTGTGTGTGTGTGTGTGTGTGTGTGTGTGTGTGTGTGTGTGTGTGTGTGTGTGTGTGTGTGTGTGTGTGTGTGTGTGTGTGTGTGTGTGTGTGTGTGTGTGTGTGTGTGTGTGTGTGTGTGTGTGTGTGTGTGTGTGTGTGTGTGTGTGTGTGTGTGTGTGTGTGTGTGTGTGTGTGTGTGTGTGTGTGTGTGTGTGTGTGTGTGTGTGTGTGTGTGTGTGTGTGTGTGTGTGTGTGTGTGTGTGTGTGTGTGTGTGTGTGTGTGTGTGTGTGTGTGTGTGTGTGTGTGTGTGTGTGTGTGTGTGTGTGTGTGTGTGTGTGTGTGTGTGTGTGTGTGTGTGTGTGTGTGTGTGTGTGTGTGTGTGTGTGTGTGTGTGTGTGTGTGTGTGTGTGTGTGTGTGTGTGTGTGTGTGTGTGTGTGTGTGTGTGTGTGTGTGTGTGTGTGTGTGTGTGTGTGTGTGTGTGTGTGTGTGTGTGTGTGTGTGTGTGTGTGTGTGTGTGTGTGTGTGTGTGTGTGTGTGTGTGTGTGTACAGTTGAAGTCGGAGGTTTACATAGCCAAATACATTTAAACTCAGTTTTTCACAATTCCTGACATTTAATCCTAGTAAAAATTCCCTGTCTTAGGTCAGTTAGGATCACCACTTTATTTTAAGAATGTGAAATGTCAGAATAATAGTAGAGAGAATTATTTATTTCAGCTTTTATTTCTTTCATCACATTCCCAGTGGGTCAGAAGTTTACATACACTCAATTAGTATTTGGTAGCATTGCCTTTATATTGTTTAACTTGGGTCAAACGTTACGGGTAGCCTTCCACAAGCTTCCCACAATAAGTTGGGTGAATTTTGGCCCATTCCTCCTGACAGAGCTGGTGTAACTGAGTCAGGTTTGTAGGCTTCTTTGCTCTCACACGCTATGGGATTGAGGTCAGGGCTTTGTGATGGTCACTCCAATACCTTGACTTTGTTGTCATTAAGCCACAACTTTGGAAGTATGTTTGGGGTCATTGTTCATTTGGGACCAAGCTTTAACTGATGTCTTGAGATGTTGCTTCAATACAGTGCCTTGCGAAAGTATTCGGCCCCCTTGAACTTTGCGACCTTTTGCCACATTTCAGGCTTCAAACATAAAGATTTAAAACTGTATTTTTTGTGAAGAATCAACAACAAGTGGGAAACAATCATGAAGTGGAACAACATTTATTGGATATTTCAAACTTTTTTAACAAATCAAAAACTGAAAAATTGGGCGTGCAAAATTATTCAGCCCCTTTACTTTCAGTGCAGCAAACTCTCTCCAGAAGTTCAGTGAGGATCTCTGAATGATCCAATGTTGACCTAAATGACTAATGATGATAAATACAATCCACCTGTGTGTAATCAAGTCTCCGTATAAATGCACCTGCACTGTGATAGTCTCAGAGGTCCGTTAAAAGCGCAGAGAGCATCATGAAGAACAAGGAACACACCAGGCAGGTCCGAGATACTGTTGTGAAGAAGTTTAAAGCCGGATTTGGATACAAAAAGATTTCCCAAGCTTTAAACATCCCAAGGAGCACTGTGCAAGCGATAATGTTGAAATGGAAGGAGTATCAGACCACTGCAAATCTACCAAGACCTGGCCGTCCCTCTAAACGTTCAGCTCATACAAGGAGAAGACTGATCAGAGATGCAGCCAAGAGGCCCATGATCACTCTGGATGAACTGCAGAGATCTACAGCTGAGGTGGGAGACTCTGTCCATAGGACAACAATCAGTCGTATATTGCACAAATCTGGCCTTTATGGAAGAGTGGCAAGAAGAAAGACATTTCTTAAAGATATCCATAAAAAGTATTGTTTAAAGTTTGCCACAAGCCACCTGGGAGACACACCAAACATGTGGAAGAAGGTGCTCTGGTCAGATGAAACCAAAATTGAACTTTTTGGCAACAATGCAAAACGTTATGTTTGGCGTAAAAGCAACACAGCTCATCACCCTGACCACACCATCCCCACTGTCAAACATGGTGGTGGCAGCATCATGGTTTGGGCCTGCTTTTCTTCAGCAGGGACAGGGAAGATGGTTAAAATTGATGGGAAGATGGATGGAGCCAAATACAGGACCATTCTGGAAGAAAACCTGATGGAGTCTGCAAAAGACCTGAGACTGGGACGGAGATGTGTCTTCCAACAAGACAATGATCCAAAACATAAAGCAAAATCTACAATGGAATGGTTCAAAAATAAACATATCCAGGTGTTAGAATGGCCAAGTCAAAGTCCAGACCTGAATCCAATCGAGAATCTGTGGAAAGAACTGAAAACTGCTGTTCACAAATGCTCTCCATCCAACCTCACTGAGCTCGAGCTGTTTTGCGAGGAGGAATGGGAAAAAATTTCAGTCTCTCAATGTGCAAAACTGATAGAGACATACCCCAAGCGACTTACAGCTGTAATCGCAGCAAAAGGTGGCGCTACAAAGTATTAACTTAAGGGGGCTGAATAATTTTGCACGCCCAATTTTTCCGTTTTTGATTTGTTAAAAAAGTTTGAAATATCCAATAAACGTCGTTCCACTTCATGATTGTGTCCCACTTGTTGTTGATTCTTCACAAAAAAATAGTTGTATATCTTTATGTTTGAAGCCTGAAATGTGGCAAAAGGTCGCAAAGTTCAAGGGGGCCGAATACTTTCGCAAGGCACTGTATATACACATCATATTCTTACCTCATGATGCTATCTATTTTGTGAAGTGCACCCGTCCCTCCTGCAGCAAAGCACCCCCACAACATGATGCTGCCACCCCAGTGCTTCACGGTTGGGATGGTGTTCTTCGGCTTGTAATTCTCTCCATTTTTCCTCCAAACATAACAATGGTCATTAAGGCCAAACAGTTCTATTTTTGTTTCATGAGACCAGAGGACATTTCTCCAAAAAGTACAATCTTTGTTCCCATGTGCAGTTGCAAACCGTAGTCTGGCTTTTTTATGGCGGTTTTGGAGTAGTGGCTTCCTCCTTGCTTAATGGCCTTTCAGGTTATGTCGATATAGGACTCATTTTACTGTGTATATAGATACTTTTGTACCTGTTTCCTCCAGCATCTTCACAAGGTCCTTTTCAGTTGTTCTGGGATTGATTTGCACTTTTCACACCAAAGTACGTTCATCTCTAGAAGACAGAACGCATCTCCTTCCTGAGCGGTATGACGGCTGCATGGTCCCATGGTGTTTATACTTGCGTACTATTGTTTGTACAGATGAACGTGGTACCTTCAGGCATTTGGAAATTGCTCCCAAGGATGAACCAGACTTGTGGAGGTCTACATTTTTTTTGAGGTCTTGGCTGATTTCTTTTGATTTCCACATGATGTCAAGCAAAGAGGCACTGAGTTTGAAGGTAGGCCTTGAAATACATCCACAGGTACACCTCCAATTGACTCAAATGATGTCAATTAGCCTATCAGAAGCTTCTAAAGCTATGACATCATTTTCTGGAATTTTCCAAGCTGTTTAAAGGCACAGTCAACATAGTGTATGTAAACTTTTGACCCACTGGAATGGTGATACAGTGAATTATAAGTGAAATAATCTGCCTGTAAACAATTGTTGGAAATATTATTTGTGTCATGCACAAAGTAGATGTCCTAACCGACTTGCCAAAACTATAGTTTGTTAACAAGAAATGTGTGGATTGGTTGAAAAACAAGTTTTAATGACTCCAACCTAAGTGTATGTAAACTTCCGACTGGCAGAATCCTTTTTTATTCAATCGAATAATTCTCAGCCAATTCTCAGAAGGCAGCCTGACCTCTGACCCCTTTATCTCTGCCTTCTTTTCATGTAAATGACGGGGATCTGTTCCCAGGAGAGCAGTATGTCGTTCACGTCAGACTCGTCGGACTCGTTAAAGGGAAAAAAGGATTCTGACAGTTCGTGGTGAATAATCACAGTTCTGATGTTCGTGGTGAATAATCACAGTTGTGATGTCCAGAAGCTCTTTTTAGCAGCAACATTATGTGCATAATAACTTACAAACAACGCAAAGAAACAAAACAAAAAAACACAATTGGATCGGAACACCTAAAATGTCAGCCTTCTTCTCCAGCGCCATCTGTGTGTGTGTGTGTGTGTGTGTGTGTGTGTGTGTATGTGTGTGAGACAGCAGTGCTTACAGGGGGCTGTACTTCCTCTTCTTGGGTTCTGGTGGCTCTGTGGACGGCCCTCCTTTGTCTTTCCTCTCCCCCACCCCCGCCCCCCGCCCCCACCCCCGCCCCTATACCCCCCTCTTGCTGTGACCTCCGCTGCTCCAGGTTTTGCTGAGGGAGGAGATGAAGAGGTTAAAGGTTAGTCAGAGGTCAACGGGAATATGTTCCAGAAAGCTGGATCAATGAGCCACGTAACTGTCCAAAAGTGACAATGTTTAACTGACTGGACATCAACAGTCAATATACAAAGGAAACAGCTGCTTTCTTAAATCAACCAGAAAATACCTCGAGTTATATGTGGCAGATCATCAAAGTTAGCTCGTTGATTTAATAATCCTGTTTTTCTGGAATAGCCCACTCGGATAGGGGTCACGGGGTTAAACTGAAGGCTCAAGATCACGGCATATTAACAGTCAAGATAAACTGGGACTGCAGATTAACAGTCAAGATAAACTGGGACTGCAGATTAACAGTCAAGATAAACTGGGACTACAGATTAACAGTCAAGATAAACTGGGACTGCAGATTAACAGTCAAGATAAACTGGGACTGCAGATTAACAGTCAAGATAAACTGGGACTGCAGATTAACAGTCAAGATAAACTGGGACTACAGATTAACAGTCAAGATAAACTGGGACTACAGATTAACAGTCAAAATAAACTGGGACTACAGATTAACAGTCAAGATAAACTGGGACTGCAGATTAACAGTCAAGATAAACTGGGACTGCAGATTAACAGTCAAGATAAACTGGGACTGCAGATTAACAGTCAAGATAAACTGGGACTACAGATTAACAGTCAAGATAAACTGGGACTGCAGATTAACAGTCAAGATAAACTGGGACTGTAGATTAACAGTCAAGATAAACTGGGACTACAGATTAACAGTCAAGATAAACTGGGACTGCAGATTAACAGTCAAGATAAACTGGGACTGTAGATTAACAGTCAAGATAAACTGGGACTGTAGATTAACAGTCAAGATAAACTGGGACTGCAGATTAACAGTCAAGATAAACTGGGACTGCAGATTAACAGTCAAGATAAACTGGGATGGCAGATTAACAGTCAAGATAAACTGGGACTGTAGATTAACAGTCAAGATAAACTGGGACTGCAGATTAACAGTCAAGATAAACTGGGACTACAGATTAACAGTCAAGATAAACTGGGACTACAGATTAACAGTCAAAATAAACTGGGACTACAGATTAACAGTCAAGATAAACTGGGACTGCAGATTAACAGTCAAGATAAACTGGGACTGCAGATTAACAGTCAAGATAAACTGGGACTGCAGATTAACAGTCAAGATAAACTGGGACTGCAGATTAACAGTCAAGATAAACTGGGACTACAGATTAACAGTCAAGATAAACTGGGACTGCAGATTAACAGTCAAGATAAACTGGGACTACAGATTAACAGTCAAGATAAACTGGGACTACAGATTAACAGTCAAGATAAACTGGGACTGCAGATTAACAGTCAAGATAAACTGGGACTGTAGATTAACAGTCAAGATAAACTGGGACTGTAGATTAACAGTCAAGATAAACTGGGACTGCAGATTAACAGTCAAGATAAACTGGGACTGCAGATTAACAGTCAAGATAAACTGGGATGGCAGATTAACAGTCAAGATAAACTGGGACTGTAGATTAACAGTCAAGATAAACTGGGACTGTAGATTAACAGTCAAGATAAACTGGGACTGCAGATTAACAGTCAAGATAAACTGGGACGGCAGATTAACAGTCAAGATAAACTGGGACGGCAGATTAACAGTCAAGATAAACTGGGACGGCAGATTAACAGTCATGATAAACTGGGACTGTAGATTAACAGTCAAGATAAATGTCACGGCAGATTAACAGTCAAGATAAACTAGGACTACAGATTAACAGTCAAGATAAACTGGGACGGCTGTGGAACTCCTATGGATCACCTCCTTTCACATCAGAAGACAGAAACAGCTCTGACATCAGAAGAGGTGAGATGTGAGCCACTTCAGTTCAGGCCTTATATGGAAGTCAACCGCCAATTTGGAAAATGCCTTATTACATAGTTATAGTAAAAGATGACATTGTGGCTTCGTGTCTGTGTTATGTTACTCCGTCGGCATGTTATAAGCACCTTGTGTAGCTCTGAGAGCTGTTGGTGTCGTATGAGAGCCTCCTTGCTGGGGAACTGTCTCCTACACAGCAGACAGGCTAGCTTAGCCCAGTCTGTCATCCTCTCGTCCTTCTCTCCTCCCTCCTCTCCCTCGCTGTCCGTCTCGCCGCTGTAGGCCGGAACCAAACCCTGCACCTGAGGTGGAGAGCGCTAAAGAGGGAGAAAAAAAACTGTGAAGTGAAGAGAGATGGCAGAGAAAGAAAAAGAGGGGAGGTGCACCAGGAGAGAGCAGCGTGTTCTACCTGTCTCAATGGGGAGGGAAGTAGAGCAGGATGTTCTACCTGTCTCAATGGGGAGGGAAGTAGAGCAGGATGTTCTACCTGTCTCAATGGGGAGGGAAGTAGAGCAGCGTGTTCTACCTGTCTCAATGGGGAGGGAAGTAGAGCAGCGTGTTCTACCTGACTCAATGGGGAGGGAAGTAGAGCAGCGTGTTCTACCTGACTCAATGGGGAGGGAAGTAGAGCAGCGTGTTCTACCTGACTCAATGGGGATGGAAGTAGAGCAGCGTGTTCTACCTGACTCAATGGGGAGGGAAGTAGAGCAGCGTGTTCTACCTGACTCAATGGGGAGGGAAGTAGAGCAGCGTGTTCTACCTGACTCAATGGGGAGGGAAGTAGAGCAAAGTGTTCTACCTGACTGTTTAATAAACACCTTCTAACTATTAGAGATGCAGGTGTGACCAGGTACTAGAGATGGAGGTGTGACTAGGGATGGAGGTGTGGCCAGGTACTAGGGATGGAGGTGTGGCCAGGTACTAGGGATGGAGGTGTGACTAGGGATGGAGGTGTGGCCAGGTACTAGGGATGGAGGTGTGACTAGGCACTAGGGATGGAGGTGTGGCCAGGTACTAGGGATGGAGGTGTGGCCATGTACTAGGGATGGAGGTGTGACCAGGTACTAGGGATGGAGGTGTGACCAGGGATAGAGGTGTGATCAGGTACTAGGGAGGGAGGTGTGACCAGGTATTAGGGATGGAGGTGTGACTAGGGATGGAGCTGTGACCAGGCACTAGAGATGGAGGTGTGACTAGGGATGGAGGTGTGACCAGGCACTAGGGATGGAGGTGTGACTAGGGATGGAGGTGTGACCAGGCACTAGGGATGGAGGTGTGAAAAGGTACTCGGGATGAGGTGTGACTAGGGATGGAGGTGTGACTAGGTACTGGGGATGGAGGTGTGACCAGGTACTAGGGATAGAGGTGTGACTAGGTACTAGGGATGGAGGTGTGACCAGGTACTAGAGATGGAGGTGTGACTAGAGATGGAGGTGTGACCAGGTATTAGGGATGGAGGTGTGACCAGGTACTAGGGATGGAGGTGTGACCAGGTACTTGGGATGGAGGTATGACCAGGTACTAGGGATGGAGGTGTGACCAGGCATTAGGGATGGAGGTGTGACCAGGTACTAGGGATGGAGGTATGACCAGGCATTAGGGATGGAGGTGTGACCAGGTACTAGGGATGGAGGTGTGACCAGGCATTAGGGATGGAGGTGTGACCAGGTACTAGGGATGGAGGTGTGACCAGGTACTAGGGATGGAGGTGTGACCAGGTACTAGGGATGGAGGTGTGACCAGGTACTAGGGATGGAGCTGTGACCAGGTACTAGAGATGGAGGTGTGACCAGGTACTAGGGATGGAGGTGTGACCAGGGATGGAGGTGTGACCAGGGATGGAGGTGTGACCAGGGATGGAGGTGTGACCAGGGATGGAGCTGTGACCAGGTACTAGGGATGGAGGTATGACCAGGGATGGAGGTGTGACCAGGGATGGAGGTGTGACCAGGGAGGGAGGTGTGGCCAGGGATGGAGGTGTGACCAGGGATGGAGGTGTGACCAGGGATGGAGCTGTGACCAGGGATGGAGGTGTGACCAGGGAGGGAGGAGTGACCACGTACTAGGGATGGAGGTGTGACCAGGGATGGAGGTGTGTCCAGGGAGGGAGGTGTGTCCAGGGATGGAGGTGTGACCAGGGAGGGAGATGTGTCCAGGGATGGAGGTGTGACCAGGGATGGAGCTGTGTCCAGGGAGGGAGGTGTGACCAGGTACTAGGGATGGAGGTGTGACCAGGGATGGAGGTGTGACCAGGGAGGGAGGTGTGTCCAGGGAGGGAGGTGTGACCAGGGAGGGAGATGTGACCAGGGAGGGAGGTGTGTCCAGGGACGGAGGTGTGTCCAGGGAGGAAGGTGTGACCAGGTACTAGGGATGGAGGTGTGACCAGGTACTAGGGATGGAGGTGTGACCAGGTACTAGGGATGGAGGTGTGACCAGGTACTAGGGATGGAGGTGTGACCAGGTACTAGTGATGGAGGTGTGTCCAGGGAGGGAGGTGTGACCAGGGATGGAGCTGTGACCACGGAGGGAGGTGTGACCAGGGAGGGAGGTGTGACCAGGGAGGGAGGTGTGACCAGGGAGGGAGGTGTGACCAGGGAGGGAGGTGTGTCCAGGGATGGAGGTGTGACCAGGGAGGGAGGTGTGACCAGGGAGGGAGGGTTGACCAGGGAGGGAGGTGTGACCAGGGAGGGAGGTGTGACCAAGCAGGGAGGTGTGTCCAGGGATGGAGGTGTGTCCAGGGAGGGAGGTGTGACCAGTGCATTCGGGAAGTATTCAGACCCCTTAACTTTCTACACATTTTGTTACGTTACAACCTTGTTCTAAAACGTATTAAATAAATATTTTTCTTCATCAATCTACACACAATACCCCTTAATGACATCACAATATCCCTTAAGAAAAGCCAAGGCTAGCTTTCTCAAGCAGAAATTTGCTTCCTGCAACACTAACTCAAAAAAGTTCTGGGACACTGTAAAGTCCATGGAGAATAAGAACACCTCCTCCCAGCTGCCCACTGCACTGAAGATAGGAAACACTGTCACCACTGATAAATCCACCATAATTGAGAATTTCAAGAAGCATTTTTCTACGGCTGGCCATGCTTTCCACCTGGCTACTCCTACCCCGGTCAACAGCACTGCACCCCCAACAGCAACTCGCCCAAGCCTTCCTCATTTCTCCTTCTCCCAAATCCGTTCAGCTGATGTTCTGAAAGAGCTGCAAAATCTGGACCCCTACAAATCAGCCGGGCTAGACAATCTGGACCCTTTCTTTCTAAAATTATCTGCCGAAATTGTTGCCACCCCTATTACTAGCCTGTTCAACCTCTCTTTCGTGTCGTCTGAGATTCCCAAAGATTGGAAAGCAGCTGCGGTCATCCCCCTCTTCAAAGGGGGGGGACACTCTTGACCCAAACTGCTACAGACCTATATCTATCCTACCATGCCTTTCTAAGGTCTTCGAAAGCCAAGTCAACAAACAGATTACCGACCATTTCGAATCCCACCATACCTTCTCTGCTATGCAATCTGGTTTCCGAGCTGGTCATGGGTGCACCTCAGCCACGCTCAAGGTCCTAAACGATATCTTAACCGCCATCGATAAGAAACATTACTGTGCAGCCGTATTCATTGATCTGGCCAAGGCTTTCGACTCTGTCAATCACCACATCCTCATCGGCAGACTCGACAGCCTTGGTTTCTCAAATGATTGCCTCGCCTGGTTCACCAACTACTTCTCTGATAGAGTTCAGTGTGTCAAATCGGAGGGTCTGCTGTCCGGACCTCTGGCAGTCTCTATGGGGGTGCCACAGGGTTCAATTCTTGGACCGACTCTCTTCTCTGTATACATCAATGAGGTCGCTCTTGCTGATGGTGAGTCTCTGATCCACCTCTACGCAGACGACACCATTCTGTATACTTCTGGCCCTCCCTTGGACACTGTGTTAACAACCCTCCAGGCAAGCTTCAATGCCATACAACTCTCCTTCCGTGGCCTCCAATTGCTCTTAAATACAAGTAAAACTAAATGCATGCTCTTCAACCGATCGCTACCTGCACCTACCCGCCTGTCCAACATCACTACTCTGGACGGCTCTGACTTAGAATACGTGGACAACTACAAATACTTAGGTGTCTGGTTAGACTGTAAACTCTCATTCCAGACCCATATCAAACATCTCCAATCCAAAGTTAAATCTAGAATTGGCTTCCTATTTCGCAACAAAGCATCCTTCACTCATGCTGCCAAACATACCCTTGTAAAACTGACCATCCTACCAATCCTCGACTTTGGCGATGTCATTTACAAAATAGCCTCCAATACCCTACTCAACAAATTGGATGCAGTCTATCACAGTGCAATCCGTTTTGTCACCAAAGCCCCATTTACTACCCACCATTGCGACCTGTACGCTCTCGTTGGCTGGCCCTCGCTTCATACTCGTCGCCAAACCCACTGGCTCCAGGTCATCTACAAGACCCTGCTAGGTAAAGTCCCCCCTTATCTCAGCTCGCTGGTCACCATAGCATCTCCCACCTGTAGCACACGCTCCAGCAGGTATATCTCTCTAGTCACCCCCAAAACCAATTCTTTCTTTGGCCGCCTCTCCTTCCAGTTCTCTGCTGCCAATGACTGGAACGAACTACAAAAATCTCTGAAACTGGAAACACTTATCTCCCTCATTAGCTTTAAGCACCAGCTGTCAGAGCAGTTCACAGATTACTGCACCTGTACATAGTCCACCTATAATGTAGCCCAAGCAACTACCTCTTTCCCTACTGTATTTAATTAATTTATTTATTTAGCTCCTTTGCACCCCATTATTTTTCTTTCTACTTTGCACATTCTTCCATTGCAAAACTACCATTCCAGTGTTTTACTTGCTATATTGTATTTACTTTGCCACCATGGCCTTTTTGCCTTTACCTCCCTTATCTCACCTCATTTGCTCACATTGTATATAGACTTGTTTATACTGTATTATTGACTGTATGTTTGTTTTACTCCATGTGTAACTCTGTGTCGTTGTATGTGTCGAACTGCTTTGCTTTATCTTGGCCAGGTCGCAATTGTAAATGAGAACTTGTTCTCAACTTGCCTACCTGGTTAAATAAAGGTAAAATAAATAAATAAAATAAAAATTAATGACAAAGCAACTGTTTTTTAGAATTTTATGGAAATGTATAAAAAAAAATGCTAACTTATTTACATAAGTATTCAGACCCTTTTGCTATGAGACCTGAAATTGAGCTCAGATGTCTCTACAACTTGATTGGAGTCCAGCTGTGATAAATTCAATTGATTGGACATGATTTGGAAAGGCACACACCTGTCTATATAAGGTCCCACAGTTGACAGTGCATGTCAGAGCAAAAACCAAGCCACGAGGTTGAAGGAATTGTCTGTAGAGCTCCGAGACAGGATTGTGTCGAGGCACAGATCTGGGGAAGGGTACCAAAACATGTCTACAGCATTGAAGGTCCCCAAGAACACAGTGGCCTCCATCACTCTTCAATGGAAGAAGTTTGGAACCACCAAGTCTCTTCCTAGAGCTGGCCGCCCGGCCAAACTGAGCAATCGGGGGAGAATGGCCTTGGTCAGGGAGGTGACCAAGAACCGGTTGGTCACCCTGACAGATCTATAGTTCAGCGGCAGGGACTGGGAGACTCGTCAGGATCGAGGCAAAGAGGAACGGAACAAAGTACAGAGAGATCCTTGATAAAAACCTGCTCCAGAGCGCTCCTAAGCACACAGCAGAGACAACACAGGAGTGGCTTCGGTACAAGTCTCTGAATGTCCTTGAACGGCCCAGCTAGAGCCTGGACTTGAACCCAATCGAACATCTCTGGAGAGACCTGAAAATAGCTGTGCAGTGACGCTCCCCATCCAACCTGACAGAGCTGTAGAGAAGAATGGGAGAAACTCCCCAAATACAGGTGTGCCAAGCTTGTAGCGTCAGACCCAAGAAGACTCAATGCTGTAAGGTGCTTCAACAAAGTACTGAGTAAAGGGTCTGAATACTTATGTAAATGTGATATTTCAGCTTTTTATTTGTAATAACTTTGCTAAAAATTTCTATTACAAACCAGTTTTTTTGTTTTGTCATTATAGGGGTATTGTGATGTCATTATAGGGTATTGTGATGTCATTATAGGGTATTGTGATGTCATTATAGGGGTATTGTGATGTCATTATAGGGGTATTGTGATGTCATTATAGGGGTATTGTGATGTCATTATAGGGGTATTGTGATGTCATTATAGGGTATTGTGATGTCATTATAGGGTATTGTGATGTCATTATAGGGTATTGTGATGTCATTATAGGGTACTGTGTGTAGATTGATGGGGGGGGGGGGGGAACAATTTGAATAAGGCTGTAACGTAACAAAATGTGTAAAAAGTCAAGGGGTCTGAATACTTTCCCAATGTCCTGTTTGCAGGATAGATTCAAGCTCTGAGTTAAGCAGCTCTCTGCTGGTCTGTCGACCTTCACAAGTAATGTCTTTACCCAATGGATGATATTAAAGCTTTAATCGCCTTAAAGTTGTTAGCAATATTACACTTTTTTATTTTTTATCTCGTTTTTCTTCGGATGCAGTGCAAGGACTTCTTTGATGATTTCTTTGCTGATTTTTACCCTGGCTTTATAGTGCTGACTGCAATTTTGAGATTATAAACTGTGAATGTGGAAGAGATCATTGGCTAATAAGTGTGCAAGTAGCATTTCCTTCACACAAAATATTCTATAATGTTACACATATCGCTGTTTTGAAGCCTCTGTTGAAGAAATGGTTGTGTCGTCTGTCCTGTTTTCACTGCATCCAATTGTGAAATGGCTGATTTGGACTCCTACTGTTCGTTAGCTTTAAGTCATCTTTTGTAAGCGGATGTTTTCTTGAGAATTGTCAAAACAGGAAAGGCTTTTTTTTTTTTGTTACCCTGAAGACGATTGGGGAAATAGTTCAGATGTTGAAATAACATCAGGACTGCACTTCCTCACCGATATCACAGAATCTGGGAAGGCCCTCATGGAAATATGCCTCATCAAAATGTTAAAATTTAATTATATTTAATATCGGCCTCCTCGACCCCCAACAATCGGTATTGGCGTCACAATTTCACGGTATTATTCCAACTTCAGCGTGGAAATATATATAAAACACAAATTGCAAATTACTGGGTATTTGTGTTTGCAACATGGTCTCTATGCCCCATGGCAAAATGTGTAGAATTATAGGAAATTAACTTTAAAACTAAACATTTTCTCTCCACCGTCAAGAGGGCGACAAATAAAATGTTTTCCCATGTGGTGGGGGGCCCTCCCCAACCAAATCTCGCTTAGGGCCCCCAATACCTAGAACCGGGCCTGGCGAGAGAGAGAGAGAGAGAGAGAGAGAGTACAGAGGAAGGGAGAGGGAGAAGGACAACCATTGGAATAGAAAGAGTAGGAAACAGAGAAACAGAGGGAGAGGGAGAAGGTGTGTGTACCTCTCTGTCTGTGTGTCTGAGCTGGTCCAGGATGATCTGAGGTCTTTCAGACAACGCCCCCTACAGGCCAAAGAGGAGAAGGGTCAGAGCTGTGTGTGTGTGCTGTGTGTGTGCTGTGTGCTGTGTGCTGTGTGCTGTGTGCTGTGTGCTGTGTGCTGTGTGTGTGTGTCGTGTGTGTCCGTGTGAGTGATACCTTCTTCTCCAGGACAGCATAACCGGCGTCTGCGCTGGCGGACTCTCTGCGATCGTCAAGGCGACCGTGTCCAGGCACCCGGGCGTAACCAGGGGGAGGAGCCATAGAGGTCACAGGGGTGGTGGAGCAGGAAGAGGAGGAAGAGGAGAGAGAGCGAACGTTCTCCTTCTGTCTGTTCAGACTCTTAGCCCAACGCTCCATGTCCTTCGCTATCTGAGAACACACATTAGCACAACTATGTAGCTTAGTTTTGTGTGTGTGTGTTGTGTATGTGTGTGTGTGTTACCTGTTGGGCTGTCTTATTTTTGGGCTTGTCCTTCTTCTCCTTGCCTCCAGGAGCAGCAGAGGGAGGATCAGGGGGGGGCGGAGTTATCACCGGGGGCAACGGCAGCCTCAGCTGTTGATTGGGCAGGAGCTGGAACGTAGGTTTGTTTCTCTCCGTCCCAGTACATATACTGCAGAGTGACCCCGTTATAGTAGTACTAGAGACAGAGAAGAGGAGAGAGAGGGTCGTAGTAGAGTATGTGCTACCTGTGAGTTAGGGTCGTAGTAGAGTCCAGTTAGAGGGTCGTAGTAGAGTATGTGCTACCTGTGAGTTAGGGTCGTAGTAGAGTCCAGTTAGAGGGTCGTAGTAGAGTATGTGCTACCTGTGAGTTAGGGTCGTAGTAGAGTCCAGTTAGAGGGTCGTAGTAGAGTATGTGCTACCTGTGATTTAGGGTCGTAGTAGAGTATGTGCTACCTGTGAGTTAGGGTAGTAGTAGAGTCCAGATAGAGGGGTAGTAGTAGAGTCCAGTTAGAGGGTCGTAGTAGAGTCCAGTTAGAGGGTCGTAGTAGAGTCCAGTTAGAGGGTCGTAGTAGAGTCCAGTTAGAGGGTCGTAGTAGAGTCCAGTTAGAGGGTCGTAGTAGAGTATGTGCTACCTGTGAGTTAGGGTCGTTGTGGAGTTCAGTTAGAGGGTCGTAGTAGAGTATGTGCTACCTGTGAGTTAGGGTCGTAGTAGAGTCCAGATAGAGGGTCGTAGTAGAGTCCAGTTAGAGGGTCGTAGTAGAGTTCAGTTAGAGGGTCGTAGTAGAGTATGTGCTACCTGTGAGTTAGGGTCGTAGTAGAGTCCAGATAGAGGGTCGTAGTAGAGTCCAGATAGAGGGTCGTAGTAGAGTCCAGTTAGAGGGGCGTAGTAGAGTCCAGTTAGAGGGTCGTAGTAGAGTCCAGATAGAGGGGCGTAGTAGAGTCCAGATAGAGGGTCGTAGTAGAGTCCAGATAGAGGGTCGTAGTAGAGTCCAGTTAGAGGGTCGTAGTAGAGTCCAGATAGAGGGTCGTAGTAGAGTCCAGTTAGAGGGTCGTAGTAGAGTCCAGTTAGAGGGTCGTAGTAGAGTATGTGCTACCTGTGAGTTAGGGTCGTAGTAGAGTCCAGATAGAGGGTCGTAGTAGAGTCTAGTTAGAGGGTCGTAGTAGAGTTCAGTTAGAGGGTCGTAGTAGAGTATGTGCTACCTGTGAGTTAGGGTCATAGTAGAGTCCCGTTAGAGGGGTCGTAGTAGTAGCCAGAACTCTCCTCGTATTGGTACGTGGACACGTCCGGGGACCGCTACA
>NC_034190.2:86505220-86540220 GCF_002021735.2 Oncorhynchus kisutch
GAGAGAGAGAGAGAATATTTCTGAGATTATGAGAGGTCCAGTTTACAGGAGTGATGAGAGACAGTGGTGTCGAATACACTGTACCTGATTGGCCTGTGTGGTTGCCATAGTGATGAGTGGAGCGTGTGATTGGCTGAGAGAGAGCTGCACGCCATCCACTCCAGAAACTACAGCCTCAGAACAGATCGCTGCTATACGCACACACACACACACACACACACACACACACACACACACACACACACACACACACACACACACACACACACACACACACACACACACACACACAGCATTGTGAGCTATAGTATACTTAAAGCTTCATCAAACTCTCACACACACCCCCTCCCCCACTCTCCCCATATCTCCCTCCGTAACTCCTCTCCACCCTCTACTCTCTCCCCCTATTCTCCCTCCCTAACTCCTCTCACCCTCTACTCTCTCCCCCTATCTCCCTCCCTAACTCCTCTCCACCTCCCCCTATCTCCCTCCCTAACTCCTCTCCACCATCTACTCCCTCCCCCCACTCCTCTCCACCCTCTACTCTCTCCCCCTATCTCCCTCCCTAACTCCTCTCCACCCTCCCCTATCTCCCTCCCAACTCCTCTCCACCCTCCCCCTAACTCCTCTCCACCCTCCCCCTATCTCTCTCCCTAACTGCTCTCCACCCTCCCCCTATCTCCCCTCCCTAACTCCTCTCCACCCTCCCCCTATCTCCCTCCCTAACTCCTCTCCACATCTCCCTCCCTAACTCCTCTCCAACCTCTTCTCTCTTCCCCTCCCACCTTTCCCATGTTCTGTTTTAATCTCCCCGGCCTCTCTTTCCTCTCACCAGGTGCTGTTCCTGTGTACGCCCCCATCAGGCCTGCTCCTGGGCTGGGTAGGGATGTACCCATTTCCCCTGCCTGGGCCTTGTAGGCCGGGCCCTCTGTCACCACTGTGTAGTTGTGGTTCTCCTGGCCTCCATAGACTCCCAGTGTTACTGCTGCCCCCTGGTGGTACAACCCCACCTCCACACCCTGCTGGGAGGCAGAGGACAGGGACTGGGCCGTCTGGGTGGGTAGAGAGGGAGAGGGAGGGAGGGAGGGAGGGAGGGAGGGAGGGAGGGAGGGAGGGAGGGAGGGAGGGAGGGAGGGAGGGAGGGAGGGATTGTTCGATATGACAGTTACAGGAGGTCACAGTAAGGATACAGAGTGGAGGTCACAGTTACAGTAAGGATACAGAGTGGAGGTCACAGTTACAGTAAGGACACAGAGTGGAGGTCACAGTTACAGTAAGGATACAGAGTGGAGGTCACAGTACAGTAAGGATACAGAGTGGAGGTCACAGTTACAGTAAGGATACAGAGTGGAGGTCACAGTTACAGTAAGGATACAGTGTGGAGGTCACAGTTACAGTAAGGATACAGAGTGGAGGTCACAGTTACAGTAAGGACACAGAGTGGAGGTCACAGTTACAGTAAGGATACAGTGTGGAGGTCACAGTTACAGTAAGGATACAGAGTGGAGGTCACAGTTACAGTAAGGGACACAGAGTGGAGGTCACAGTTACAGTAAGGACACAGAGTGGAGGTCACAGTTACTGTAAGGATACAGAGTGGAGGTCACAGTTACAGTAAGGATACAGAGTGGAGGTCACAGTAAGGATACAGAGTGGAGGTCACAGTTACAATAACGATACAGAGTGGAGGTCACAGTTACAGTAAGGATACAGTGTGGAGGTCACAGTTACAGTAAGGATACAGAGTGGAGGTCACAGTTACAGTAAGGACACAGAGTGGAGGTCACAGTTACAGTAAGGACACAGAGTGGAGGTCACAGTTACAGTAAGGATACAGAGTGGAGGTCACAGTTACAGTAAGGATGCAGAGTGGAGGTCACAGTAAGGATACAGAGTGGAGGTCACAGTTACAATAACGATACAGAGTGGAGGTCACAGTTACAGTAAGGACACAGAGTGGAGTTCACAGTTACAGTACGGATACAGAGTGGAGGTCACAGTTACAGTAAGGATATAGTGTGGAGGTCACAGTTACAGTAAGGATACAGAGTGGAGGTCACAGTTACAGTAAGGATATAGAGTGGAGGTCACAGTTACAGTAAGGACACAGAGTGGAGGTCACAGTTACAGTACGGATACAGAGTGGAGGTCACAGTTACAGTAAGGATACAGTGTGGAGGTCACAGTTACAGTAAGGACACAGAGTGGAGGTCACAGTTACAGTAAGGACACAGAGTGGAGGTCACAGTTACAGTAAGGATACAGAGTGGAGGTCACAGTAAGGATACAGAGTGGAGGTCACAGTTACAGTAAGGATACAGAGTGGAGGTCACAGTTACAGTAAGGATACAGAGTGGAGGTCACAGTTACAGTACGGATGCTATATATTATTAGACTGGTTACCTGGGTAACGGCCCCACTGTGCTGCAGCGATGGCTGTACTGGCGACTGTAGCAGCACTCATCTACTGCCATCTGTCAGGAACACCTCACGATGGAGAGAGGAAGGGAGGGGGAGAGAGAGGGGGGGAGAGGGGGGAGAAGGGGGAGGGGGAGAGAGGGGGGGAGAGGGGGAGAGGGAGAGAGGGGGGGAGAGGGAGAGGGGAGAGAGAGAGAGGGGAGAGAAAGAGGAAGGGAGAGAGAGGGAGGGGAGAGAGAGAGGGGAGAGAGAGGGAGGGGGAGAGAGAGAGGGGGAGAGAGAGCAAGGGAGGGGAGAGGGAGGGATGGGGAAGAGAGAGAGGGGAGAGAGAGGGGAGGGAGGAGAGAGGGAGGGGAAGAGAGGTGGAGAGAGTGAAGGGGAGAGAGAAGAGGGAAAGGGATGGAGAGAGGGAGGGAGAGGGAGAGGTGGAGAGAGAGTGAAGGGGAGCCGAGAAGAGGGAAAGGGATGGAGAGAGGGAGGGAGAGAGAGGGGTGGAGAGAGTGAGGGGAGAGAGAGAAGAGGGGAAAGGGATGGAGAGGGGGGGAGAGGGAGAGGTGGAGAGAGTGAAGGGGAGAGAGAAGAGGGAAAGGGATGGAGAGAGGGAGGGAGAGGGAGAGGTGGAGAGAGTGAAGGGGAGAGAGAAGAGGGAAAGGGATGGAGAGAGGGAGGGAGAGGGAGAGGTGGAGAGAGTGAAGGGGAGAGAGAAGAGGGAAAGGGATGGAGAGAGGGAGGGAGAGGGAGAGGTGGAGAGAGTGAGGGGAGAGAAGAGGGAAAGGGAGGAGAAGAGGGAAGGGGAGGGAGAGGTGGAGAGGAGAGGGGGAGGAGGTGGAGAGAGTGAAGGGGAGAGAGAAGAGGGAAAGGGATGGAGAGAGTGAAGGGGAGAGAGAAGAGGGAAAGGGATGGAGAGAGAGAGGGATGGGGAGAGAGAGAGGGATGGGGAGAGAGAGAGAGGGGGGAGAGAGAGGGAGGGGGAGAGAGTGAAGGGGAGAGAGAAGAGGGAAAGGGATGGAGAGAGGGAGGGAGAGGGGGGAGGGGAGAGAGAAGAGGGAAAGGGATGGAGAGAGGGAGGGAGAGGGGGATGGGGAGAGAGAGAGAGAGAAGAGGGAAAGGGATGGAGAGAGGGAGGGAGAGGGGGTGGGGTTGAGAGAAAGAAATCATTTAAAAATCAAGCCAAACAACTATTTCAACTGTAACAGTATGGGCCATAGATTAAAGTCAGTCCAGGACTAAAGAACTATTTCAACTGTAACAGTATGGGCCATAGATTAAAGTCAGTCCGGGACTAAAGAACTATTTCAACTGTAACAGTATGGGCCATAGATTAAAGTCAGTCCGGGACTAAAGAACTATGGAGAATCTGTTTCTGGGAGACCATAAGGTCCGTCTGTCCGTTCGTCTGTCTGTGTCTGTGTGTGTGTGTGTGTGTGTGTGTGTGTGTGTGTGTGTGTGTGTGTGTGTGTGTGTGTGTGTGTGTGTGGTGTGTGTGTGTGTGTGTGTGTGTGTGTGAAAAACAGAGATATCTAAGGTCAGAGTGTGACAGATAGGTTTAAGATACTACATGAAACTCTAATTATACATCTACCCATCATGAGGTTGCTACAACCCTAGCCTATTAATGAAAGTTTATAACGTCGGTCGACAGGTCGAGAGACACATTGGAGTAATCAAGGTGACAGACAGGGACACATTCAGGTTGTAGCAACCTCATGATGGGTAGAGGTATAATTAGAGTTTCATGTAGTATCTAGTGACAAACCAGTGACAAAACATCTCAAGTTAATAAATGTTTAGTTCAGGCTGTAAAACAACAACATGTGGACAATTCAGTCATGCCTATGAATGTTATGATGTTCCCTATACCCATCATGAGGTTGCTACAACCTGGCCTATTAATGACATTTTACAATGCAAGTACACACAGGTCGAGAGACAAGTTGGAGTGACAGACAATGGTGACAGAGGTGTCACTCAAAGTGACAGACAGTGGTGACAGAGGTGTCACTCAAGATGACAGACAATGGTGACAGAGGTGTCACTCAAGGTGACAGACAATGGTGACAGAGGTGTCACTCAAAGTGACAGACAGTGGTGACAGAGATGTCACTCAAGGTGACAGACAATGGTGACAGAGGTGTCACTCAAGGTGACAGACAGTGGTGACAGAGGTGTCACTCAAGGTGACAGACAGTGGTGACAGAGGTGTCACTCAAGGTGACAGACAGTGCCTTAGTCCAACAGTTGGGTGTAATCATTAGTCCAACAGTTGGGTGTAATCATTAGTCCAACAGTTGGGTGTAATCATTAGTCCAACAGTTGGGTGTAATCATTAGTCCAACAGTTGGGTGTAATCATTAGTCCAACAGTTGGGTGTAATCATTAGTCCAACAGTTGGGTGTAATCATTAGTCCAACAGTTGGGTGTAACATTAGTCAACAGTTGGGTGTAATCATAGTCCAACAGTTGGGTGTAATCGTAGTCCAACAGTTGGGTTGTATCATTAGTCCCAACAGTTGGGTGGTAATCATTAGTCCAACCAGTTGGGTGTAATCATTAGTCCAACGGTTGGGTGGAATCATTAGTCCAACAGTTGGGTGGAATTATTTGTCCAACAGTTGGGTGTAATCATTAGTCCAACAGTTGGGTGGAATCATTAGTCCAACAGTTGGGTGTAATCATTAGTCAACAGTTGGGTGTAATCATTAGTCCAACAGTTGGGTGTAATCATTAGTCCAACAGTTGGGTGGAATCATTTGTCCAACAGTTGGGTGTAATCATTAGTCCAACAGTTGGGTGTAATCATTAGTCCAACAGTTGGGTTGTAATCATTAGTCCAACAGTTGGGTGTAATCATTAGTCCAACAGTTGGGTGTAATCATTAGTCCAACACTTGGGTGGAATCATTAGTCCAACAGTTGGGTTTAATCATTAGTCCAACAGTTGGGTGTAATCCTAGTCAAACAGTTGGGTGTAATCATTAGTCCAACAGTTGGGTGTAATCATTAGTCCAACAGTTGGGTGTAATCATTAGTCCCAACAGTTGGGTGTAATCATTAGTCCAACAGTTGGGTGTAATCATTAGTCCAACGGTTGGGTGTAATCATTAGTCCAACAGTTGGGTGGAATCATTAGTCCAACAGTTGGGTGGAATCATTTGTCCAACAGTTGGGTGTAATCATTAGTCCAACAGTTGGGTGGAATCATTAGTCCAACAGTTGGGTGGAATCATTAGTCCAACAGTTGGGTTAATCATTTGTCCAACAGTTGGGTGTAATCCTAGTCAAACAGTTGGGTGTAATCATTAGTCCAACAGTTGGGTGTAATCATTAGTCCAACAGTTGGGTGTAATCATTAGTCCCAACAGTTGGGTGTAATCATAACAGTTGGGTGTAATCATTAGTCCAACAGTTGGGTGTCAAGGCATCTAGTCCAACGGTTGGGTGTAATCATTAGTCCAACAGTTGGGTGGAATCATTAGTCCAACAGTTGGGTGGATCATTTGTCCAACATTGGGTGTACTCATTAGTCCAACAGTTGGGTGGAATCATTAGTCAACAGTTGGGTGTAATCATTAGTCCAACAGTTGGGTGTATCATTAGTCCAACAGTTGGGTGGAATCATTAGTCCAACAGTTGGGTTTAATCATTAGTCCAACAGTTGGGTGTAATCCTAGTCAAACAGTTGGGTGTAATCATTAGTCCAACAGTTGGGTGTAATCATTAGTCCAACAGTTGGGTGTAATCATTAGTCCAACAGCTGGGTGTAATCATTAGTCCAACAGTTGGGTGGAATCATTAGTCCAACAGTTGGGTGGAATCATTTGTCCAACAGTTGGGTGTAATCATTAGTCCAACAGTTGGTGGAATCATTAGTCCAACAGTTGGGTGTAATCATTAGTCCAACAGTTGGGTGTAATCATTAGTCCAACAGTTGGGTGTAATCATTAGTCCAACAGTTGGGTGTAATCATTAGTCCAACAGTTGGGTGTAATCATTAGTCCAACAGTTGGGTGTAATCCTAGTCAAACAGTTGGGTGTAATCATTAGTCCAACAGTTGGGTGTAATCATTAGTCCAACAGTTGGGTGTAATCATTAGTCCAACAGTTGGGTGTAATCATTAGTCCAACGGTTGGGTGTAATCATTAGTCCAACAGTTGGGTGGAATCATTAGTCCAACAGTTGGGTGGAATCATTTGTCCAACAGTTGGGTGTAATCATTAGTCCAACAGTTGGGTGGAATCATTAGTCCAACAGTTGGGTGGAATCATTAGTCCAACAGTTGGGTTTAATCATTTGTCCACAGTTGGGTGTAATCCTAGTCAAACAGTTGGGTGTAATCATTAGTCCAACAGTTGGGTGTAATCATTAGTCCAACAGTTGGGTGTAATCATTAGTCCAACAGTTGGGTGTAATCATTAGTCCAACAGTTGGTGTAATCATTAGTCCAACAGTTGGGTGTAATCATTAGTCCAACGGTTGGGTGTAATCATTAGTCCAACAGTTGGGTGGAATCATTAGTCCAACAGTTGGGTGGAATCATTTGTCCAACAGTTGGGTGTAATCATTAGTCCAACAGTTGGGTGGAATCATTAGTCCAACAGTTGGGTGTAATCATTAGTCCAACAGTTGGGTGTAATCATTAGTCCAACAGTTGGGTGGAATCATTAGTCCAACAGTTGGGTTTAATCATTAGTCCAACAGTTGGGTGTAATCCTAGTCAAACAGTTGGGTGTAATCATTAGTCCAACAGTTGGGTGTAATCATTAGTCCAACAGTTGGGTGTAATCATTAGTCCAACAGCTGGGTGTAATCATTAGTCCAACAGTTGGGTGGAATCATTAGTCCAACAGTTGGGTGGAATCATTTGTCCAACAGTTGGGTGTAATCATTAGTCCAACAGTTGGGTGGAATCATTAGTCCAACAGTTGGGTGTAATCATTAGTCCAACAGTTGGGTGTAATCATTAGTCCAACAGTTGGGTGTAATCATTAGTCCAACAGTTGGGTGTAATCATTAGTCCAACAGTTGGGTGTAATCATTAGTCCAACAGTTGGGTGTAATCATTAGTCCAACAGTTGGGTGTAATCATTAGTCCAACAGTTGGGTTTAATCATAGTCCAACAGTTGGGTGTAATCCTAGTCCAAACAGTTGGGTGTAATCATTAGTCCAACAGTTGGGTGTAATCATTAGTCCAACAGTTGGGTGTAATCATTAGTCCAACAGTTGGGTGTAATCATTAGTCCAACAGTTGGGTGGAATCATTAGTCAACATTTTGGGTGGAATCATTTGTTCAACAGTTGGGTGGAATCATTAGTCCAACAGTTGGGTGGAATCATTAGTCCAACAGTTGGGTGTAATCATTAGTCCAACAGTTGGGTGGAATCATTAGTCCAACAGTTGGGTGGAATCATTAGTCCAACAGTTGGGTTTAATCATTTGTCCAACAGTTGGGTGTAATCCTAGTCAAACAGTTGGGTGTAATCATTAGTCCAACAGTTGGGTGTAATCATTAGTCCAACAGTTGGGTGTAATCATTAGTCCAACAGTTGGGTGTAATCATTAGTCCAACAGTTGGGTGTAATCATTAGTCCAACGGTTGGGTGTAATCATTAGTCCAACAGTTGGGTGGAATCATTAGTCCAACAGTTGGGTGTAATCATTTGTCCAACAGTTGGGTGTAATCATTAGTCCAACAGTTGGGTGGAATCATTAGTCCAACAGTTGGGTGTAATCATTAGTCCAACAGTTGGGTTGTAATCATTAGTCCAACAGTTGGGTGGAATCATTAGTCCAACAGTTGGGTTTAATCATTAGTCCAACAGTTGGGTGTAATCCTAGTCAAACAGTTGGGTGTAATCATTAGTCCAACAGTTGGGTGTAATCATTAGTCCAACAGTTGGGTGTAATCATTAGTCCAACAGCTGGGTGTAATCATTAGTCCAACAGTTGGGTGGAATCATTAGTCCAACAGTTGGGTGGAATCATTTGTCCAACAGTTGGGTGTAATCATTAGTCCAACAGTTGGGTGTAATCATTAGTCCAACAGTTGGGTGTAATCATTAGTCCAACAGTTGGGTGTAATCATTAGTTCAACAGTTGGGTGTAATCATTAGTCCAACAGTTGGGTGTAATCATTAGTCCAACAGTTGGGTGTAATCATTAGTCCAACAGTTGGGTGTAATCATTAGTCCAACAGTTGGGTGTAATCATTAGTCCAACAGTTGGGTGTAATCATTAGTCCAACAGTTGGGTTTAATCATTAGTCCAACAGTTGGGTGTAATCCTAGTCAAACAGTTGGGTGTAATCATTAGTCCAACAGTTGGGTGTAATCATTAGTCCAACAGTTGGGTGTAATCATTAGTCCAACAGTTGGGTGTAATCATTAGTCCAACAGTTGGGTGGAATCATTAGTCCAACATTTTGGGTGGAATCATTTGTTCAACAGTTGGGTGGAATCATTAGTCCAACAGTTGGGTGGAATCATTAGTCCAACAGTTGGGTGGAATAATTAGTCCAACAGTTGGGTGGAATCATTAGTCCAACAGTTGGGTGGAATCATTAGTCCAACAGTTGGGTGGAATCATTAGTCCAACAGTTGGGTGTAATCATTAGTCCAACAGTTGCAAACGAGAGTTTTTATTGGACTAATTCAGGTATGTTTATCCCCGTTTCGTTCCGTTTGCTTCCGTTTAAAGTGTTTTTCAACAGAATCGGATGAATGAATACACCCCTGATTACACGCAAACACAGAACGAACAGCCACAAACAAACAGCATGATCACGTTGCTCGTTGTGTATAATTCCTTCTCGCATCTACACTCTCTCTTCCGCTCATCTTTCCCTTCCCTTGTGGACACAAAACAACAGCTTCCTTTGACCAGGGAAAAAACCTTGGCAAGTCAAACTTATCAAGGCTCTGGTAGGGAGCACTCCAGTCCATTAAGTCTCTGGTAGGGAACACTCCAGTCCATTAAGTCTCTGGTAGGGAACACTCCAGTCCATTAAGTCTCTGGTAGGGAACACTCCAGTCCATTAAGTCTCTGGTAGGGAGCACTCCAGTCCATTAAGTCTCTGGTAGGGAGCACTCCAGTCCATTAAGTCTCTGGTAGGGAACACTCCAGTCCATTAAGTCTCTGGTAGGGAGCACTCCAGTCCATTAAGTCTCTGGTAGGGAACACTCCAGTCCATTAAGTCTCTGGTAGGGAACACTCCAGTCCATTAAGTCTCTGGTAGGGAGCACTCCAGTCCATTAAGTCTCTGGTTGGGACTGGGAACACTCCAGTCCATTAAGTCTCTGGTAGGGAGCACTCCAGTCCATTAAGTCTCTGGTAGGGAGCACTCCAGTCCATTAAGTCTCTGGTTGGGAACACTCCAGTCCATTAAGTCTCTGGTAGGGAGCACTCCAGTCCATTAAGTCTCTGGTTGGGACTGGGAACACTCCATTCCATTAAGTCTCTGGTAGGGAACACTCCAGTCCATTAAGTCTCTGGTTGGGACTGGGAACACTCCAGTCCATTAAGTCTCTGGTTGGGACTGGGAACACTCCAGTCCATTAAGTCTCTGGTTGGGACTGGGAACACTCCAGTCCATTAAGTCTCTGGTTGGGACTGGGAACACTCCATTCCATTAAGTCTCTGGTAGGGAACACTCCAGTCCATTAAGTCTCTGGTTGGGAACACTCCAGTCCATTAAGTCTCTGGTTGGGACTGGGAACACTCCAGTCCATTAAGTCCCTGGTTGGGACTGGGAACACTCCAGTCCATTAAGTCTCTGGTTGGGACTGGGAACACTCCAGTCCATTAAGGCTCTGGTAGGGAACACTCCAGTCCATTAAGTCTCTGGTTGGGACTGGGAAAACTCCAGTCCATTAAGTCTCTGGTTGGGACTGGGAACACTCCAGTCCATTACGTCTCTGGTTGGGACTGGGAACACTCCAGTCCATTAAGGCTCTGGTTGGGAACACTCCATTCCATTAAGTCTCTGGTTGGGAACCCTCCAGCCAATCAAGTCTCTGGTTGGGAACACTCCATTCCATCAAGTCTCTGGTTGGGAACCCTCCAGCCAATCAAGTCTCTGGTTGGGAACACTCCAGTCCCTTAAGTCTCTGGTTGGGAACACTCCAGTCCATTAAGTCTCTGGTAGGGAGCACTACGGCCCATTTAAGTCTCTGGTTGGGAACACTCCAGTCCATCAAGTCTCTGGTTGGGAACACTCCAGTCCATCAAGTCTCTGGTTGGGAGCACTACAACCCATTAAGTCTCTGGTAGGGAACACTCCAGTCCATTAAGTCTCTGGTTGGGACTGGGAACACTCCAGTCCATTAAGTCTCTGGTAGGGAGCACTACAGCCCATTAAGTCTCTGGTTGGGAGCACTACCGCCCATTAAGTCTCTGGTAGGGACTGGGAACACTCCAGTCCATTAAGTCTCTGGTTGGGAGCACTACCGCCCATTAAGTCTCTGGTAGGGAGCACTCCAGTCCATTAAGTCTCTGGTTGGGAGCACTACAACCCATTAAGTCTCTGGTTGGGAGCACTACAGCCATTAAGTCTCTGGTTGGGAGCACTACAGCCCATTAAGTCTCTGGTTGGGAGCACTCCAGTCCATTAAGTCTCTGGTAGGGAACACTCCAGTCCATTAAGTCCCTGGTAGGGAACACTACAGCCCATTAAGTCTCTGGTAGGGACTGGGAACACTCCAGTCCATTAAGTCTCTGGTTGGGAGCACTACCGCCCATTAAGTCTCTGGTTGGGAGCACTACCGTCCAGTAAGTCTCTGGTTGGGAGCACTACCGCCCATTAAGTCTCTGGTTGGGAGCACTACCGCCCAGTAAGTCTCTGGTTGGGACTGGTGTATCTCCTAAACAGGATTTTGGATCAGATGTGTATGAACCCATTGTTTCAGACAGGTTCGTGTCTCTGCAGAGTGGAGATGCTGTTAAGTAGCTGGTGAAGATACTGTGAGACACTGGGGCAGGCCAGTCCTTCATTCTGGAGGGCGTTTTGCCTTTGTCTGACACTTCAGCAACGGGTTACAGTGTTTTAGAACAAGGCGTGGAAATGGTTTGCATGAAAGTGATTTTGTATAATGTGGAACTCAAGTCTAATTTTATTTCTAATTCCGTCGTCATTGGAGTGAGGTGACTTGGCTGGAGGGAAGGTCGTGCCAAATCCTGTCGTTTGTAAGGAACCTAGAGTAGAGGAACCTGATGGGTTATCAGAAAAGTACCCAAGAGTGTTCCCGGCGTGTGCCGTTACATGTGCTATGTCTAAGAAAGTTGCCGGGAACAAGTCTAGTGTTGAGGAGGATGTCAGCGATCCCAACATAGTCGATCTTTTCGAGACATTTATGGGTGATTCTGATTTCGCTAACCCTCCTTCAAGGGAGAGTTGACCTCTCCATAGAAAACCCCAAAGGTCAGTTAGTTTGTAGGACCGCTGAAGGAAGAGAGGGTTCCTACAGTTGACACTCTGATACCTAGGAAGCAGCTGGTTGTGGAACAGAGTAAATACAGTGCCTTGCGAAAGTATTCGGCCCCCTTGAACTTTGCGACCTTTTTCCACATTTCAGGCTTCAAACATAAAGATATACAACTATTTTTTTGTGAAGAATCAACAACAAGTGGGACACAATCATGAAGTGGAACGACATTTATTGGATATTTCAAACTTTTTTAACAAACCAAAACTGAAAAATTGGGCGTGCAAAATTATTCAGCCCCCTTAAGTTAATACTTTGTAGCGCCACCTTTTGCTGCGATTACAGCTGTAAGTCGCTTGGGGTATGTCTCTATCAGTTTTGCACATTGAGAGACTGAAATTTTTTCCCATTCCTCCTTGCAAAACAGCTCGAGCTCAGTGAGGTTGGATGGAGAGCATTTGTGAACAGCAGTTTTCAGTTCTTTCCACAGATTCTCGATTGGATTCAGGTCTGGACTTTGACTTGGCCATTCTAACACCTGGATATGTTTATTTTTGAACCATTCCATTGTAGATTTTGCTTTATGTTTTGGATCATTGTCTTGTTGGAAGACACATCTCCGTCCCAGTCTCAGGTCTTTTGCAGACTCCATCAGGTTTTCTTCCAGAATGGTCCTGTATTTGGCTCCATCCATCTTCCCATCAATTTTAACCATCTTCCCTGTCCCTGCTGAAGAAAAGCAGGCCCAAACCATGATGCTGCCACCACCATGTTTGACAGTGGGGATGGTGTGGTCAGGGTGATGAGCTGTGTTGCTTTTACGCCAAACATAACGTTTTGCATTGTTGCCAAAAAGTTCAATTTTGGTTTCATCTGACCAGAGCACCTTCTTCCACATGTTTGGTGTGTCTCCCAGGTGGCTTGTGGCAAACTTTAAACAACACTTTTTATGGATATCTTTAAGAAATGGCTTTCTTCTTGCCACTCTTCCATAAAGGCCAGATTTGTGCAATATACGACTGATTGTTGTCCTATGGACAGAGTCTCCCACCTCAGCTGTAGATCTCTGCAGTTCATCCAGAGTGATCATGGGCCTCTTGGCTGCATCTCTGATCAGTCTTCTCCTTGTATGAGCTGAACGTTTAGAGGGACGGCCAGGTCTTGGTAGATTTGCAGTGGTCTGATACTCCTTCCATTTCAATATTATCGCTTGCACAGTGCCTGAAATGTGGCAAAAGGTCGCAAAGTTCAAGGGGGCCGAATACTTTCGCAAGGCACTGTAGAAATGTCCAGAGGAGGAGTTTGATGAAGTTAGTGTGGGTTACTTTGACAAATATTCTCTGGCAACGGGGGCCTCCTTGGAGATGTTAAACCTGTACGGGACACAGACTAGAAACAGATCAGTTCCGGAGATGCATGTGCCTTCGTCCTCTGTTCTGTTTCCCTCTCGGTGGCTTCTACCTCGGGTTCAGATCTTCCCCCTCATCAGACCGTGAGGTTGTCTAAGACCCTGGCCCATTCATCATCCACAATGAATACTACAGCTGGCTCGGGTCCATCGGGCCCCACCACCCATTGGTCCTCGAGGGGTTTGCGAAACCACTCGAGGTGAAAGAACACCCGGACCTCCTCATTGCACCAGCTGTTTTCATCGGAAGTTCTATGGTAAGAAACATCATGGTTCCCGTGGAAAAAACTCTATGCTATCCTGGAGCACGAGTACAGGACATTACAAGGCTGCTTCCGACCGTTCTACGACAGCTGCCGGGAGCTGACGCTGTCGTAGCCCATGTGGGGTCAAACCACATTAGAAGCGCTGGCTCAGAACTTCCCGAAAATACATTTTTAAAGAACTGATTCTAGCACTGAAAGACTCCAAAAAGTGGCCAATCATTTCAGGTCCGGTACCATCGTTGGACCACGAGTGTGAAAGATTCAGCAGGCTACTGGCATTACACACCTGGCTAAAAGATTACTGTAGCTTTGTTGGAATCACTTTTATAGATAACTTTGACACCTTCTGGAAACAGGAATGATGGAGTCCATCCGAATCATCTTGGCTCGTGGACTCTGTCCACACATTTCAAGGCTGCGTTGAGATAATGACTTATCAATGACCTAAGCACAGCTCAGTTAATCCCTACCATTGTGCCACTGCGTTGTCATAATGCTTCAGCACATTCTACATTATCCCAGTGGTGTTGGCAGACACAATATAAGCAACTAAATGTATGTCCCTCTTACTGCCCTGAATGCCTCTGTTGATCCTACAGCTATTGTCTGCAGTAATCATGTGCCTATGAACCAGAGTTATACTGTTAACACTGAGGAGGTGTGCCCAAGTCAGAAGTTCACTGTGTGCAGCTCATCAACTCAAACATCAATAACATGAGCATGTCTACTTCTGCTAACCTTCCCAGTAAAGCAATGAAAACTATGAAGCATCCCAGAAAAGTGTACAAAAAAATAATAGCCCACATTAACATTACCTTTGATTATACAGTGGCAGCAATACATGGTTATTACATCTACAGAGAATACAGAAATGCCAAAGGTGGAGGTGATGCTGTTTATATTCAGAACCACATTCCTGTAAAGATTAAGAGAGGATCTCATGTTAAATACTGTTGAAGTAATATGGCTACAGGTTCATCTGCCTCACCTAAAGTCCATTCTTGAGGGAAGCTGCTATAGACCACCAAATGCTAACAGTCAGTATCTGGATAATATGTGTGAAATACTTGATAATGTACAGTTGAAGTCAGAAGTTTTACATACACCTTAGCCAAATACATTTAAACTCAGTTTTTCACAATTCCTGACATTTAATCCTAGTAAAAATTCCCTGTCTTGGGTCAGTTTATTTTAAGAATGAGAAATGTCGGAATAATAGTAGAGAGATTTCAGCAATTATTTATTTCATCACATTCCCAGTGGGTCAGAAGTTTACATACACTCATTTAGTATTTGGTAGCATTGCCTTTAAATAGTTTAACTTGGGTCAAACGTTTTGGGTAGTCAGTTGAAGTCGGAAGTTTACATACACTTAGGTTGGAGTCATTAAAACTCATTTTTCAACCACTCCACAAATTTCTAGAAAACAAACTATAGTTTTTGCAAGCCGGTTAGACATTATTTTCACTTATAATTCACCGTATTACAATTCCAGTGGGTCAGAAGTTTACACACACTAAGTTGACTGTGCCTTTAAACAGCTTGGAACATTCCAGAAAATGATGTCATGGCTTTAGAAGCTTCTGATAGGCTAATTGACATATTTTCAGTCAATTGGAGGTCTGGTTCATCCTTTGGAGCGACAGCCAAACGCCTGAAGGTACCACGTTCATCGCAGATAGTGCTGATGACTCGTCACAAAATCCCTGAGCTTCTCAAAAATATAGTTTGTCTCGCTCTGTCCAGTCCAGGTGGTGCATGTACAGGCAGTCCAGGAGGAAGGATGTCCCGACAGTCCGAACGCTCCTTAGCGACAACATCAGGCTCCAGAGCATCGAAGCTGTAAAACAGGGAACAACAACAAATCAGAAGACACTACAACCTTCCACAACATCAATTCACCTCCCAGGTTTACATAAGAGTAACCTCATACAATTAAAATGATTTTTTACCTGAAGTACTGGTACTGCTTGATCTGTGGCAGCAGCCTGAAGTACGGAGTCGGGTGTTGTTGCCAGCCATAGCTTTCCACCAGCACCGTACCATCCTCCAGTCCAACCAGCTGTGGGATGATGATCCCTGTCACAGTGCTGTCCTTCACAACACCAGCAATCTCAGACAAAGTGTTCACTCTGGTCTTTCTGAAGGGCTGCGTGATGAGGCTGAAGCACCAGTCAGGGGCAAACTTGGTGTGGCTTGTGATCAGGAAGTGAAGGTCCAGACTGGTGGAGCTTGTGCATGGTCCACCAGGCATAATACCAGACCACAAACTATTGTTTTGGCCACAGCAGTTATCACAATTCAGGTCCACACGTGTTTTCCCCAACTCCGTAGTTGGTGAAGAAATGGTGCATGTTGATGACTGCGCTGCTACCTGCTAGCATGCTTGGGCCAGCTCTCTTTTTGATGACTGTATGACTGGTGTATTAGAGTCAGGAGTGTTCTGCTGATTGATGCTGAAAGACACATTCCAGATACAAATATTGGACCATTATTGTACGACAGATGTGAAATGGCATTCTCAGATATCGTCACTAACTACACACAGTTCATACAGGTAATGTTAGCTACTGTAGCTAGCCAGCCATCTAACGTCAGCAAGCTTTATACAAACCGATTGTCACAGCTAGCTAAAGTTAACCAATAAGTAGCTAGCTAACATTAAGCTATAACTAGCAATGCGAAAAAATGGCATTCTGAGATGACATCACTAACGTTACACACACACACACACAAGTTAATGTTAGCTAGCTAGCCAGCCACCTAACCTCAGCTAACGTTAGCTAGCTAACAGCAAGCTTTAACTTTGGGTCTTTTGTTTAGACATGTCACGTTAACGTTAGCTAGCTAACAAAAAAAATAACTATAACCCCCATCCATAGAGTAACGTTACTAGCAATGCAAACCGATTGTCATAGCAAACTAAAAAAACGTTAGGTTCAATGTTAGTGAGAAAGCCAGCCATCGAACTCCAGCTGGCTAGCTAACAGCTAGTTTTAACTTGCAACGAAAACAACTTTCTGACAACATAATATCTGAATCTGTAGCTAGACTCTTACCTGTATACGTGGATGAACGCTTCACGTCAGACTGCAACCCCTTTCATCAGCGTTGTTTCCATTTAGTTTGCACAGCTTGTTTGTCCTGTTGCGTTCCACTGATTTAAAAAACGTGTTATTTTCCAGAGTGAGAGAATCAGCATTGTATGGCACGATCGTCGTCCAGAAAGTAGTCCACCACCACAACTTTTTCCCCACTGACCTTTGGCGCCTGATAAATTCAGGGCAGTAATGTTATTGAGAGCATTAGCAGCATATTTGCAGTTCTCCATGGCTGACGTTATATTAACGTTACATCTTTAGAAAAAACTACAGTAGAAAGGATTATTTAGGCATAACGAGCAGCTCATTTTATAGACACAATATGCCACACCTGCAGACCAATCCAAACTCATCTCTCGGCATGTCCAGCCCACTCATTATCTCAGCCAATCATGGCTAGCGGGAAGGTTGCCCTCTTTTTCTGTGGCTAAACCAACTAGGCTCGTAATTTAACAATTTTATTCGTATTTACAAATTACATAAAAGTTTGATATTAAGGCACATGAAAGTTTACATGTTCGAGAAGGTATTTCTGCCCAAAAAGGCATTTTTGATGAAAACTAATTTTACGTTCAAAAGGCTCTCATGTGAAGTCGTGACTTGCGCCATACGCCTAGATTCCTGAATCGGTTATAAATTAACTCTAAGAAAAACCCTTGAATGAGTAGGCGTGTCCAAACTTTTGAATGGTAGAATATATGGTAGCATATTTAATTGTTTTACAGCCAGTAAACACCATTGGAAAAGGCGACAACCTTTAAGTACGGACGCATTTATGCTTATTAAGTTGTATAATGGGAGTTGTTTTCTGTGAGTAAACCACCAACAGAAGATGATACAGGTTTCGGTTTATGTTTTGAGGTTGGACTTTAGCACGTATAGCTCGTTAGCACGTAGGACTCACCGATCGGTGTCACCTCATTAGTCTGTGTTTCGCCTGTGCTGGCCCGGGTGCTATTTAAGAGTGGCTGGCCCCAGTGCTCCAGCTGTTTTGATAGATGTGGAGGGTCAACACCTTCAGGTGGCAAGTTGTTGTTGCTCATCAACTTTCAGTGGACACTTCCATGAGTGTCTTTCAGAACCGCTCCTAAAACCCACCTGCTTCGCTCTGGTTGTCGGTAAGTGATTCTATGTTAGTTCACCCTTCTGTTTGAGTGAAATGATTTGGTTTTCTTACTGAGGAATGTAAACACTAACCCCAAATGAATATAGTTGGTTTTTGTATATATTTTTTTAACCTGCGTCTCGTTGAACATCTCTGGTGGCGATAGACAAAAACCAACGTGCGCATGATGCTGCAAGAGGACGCTGGTTTGGTCAGCATGTTACGACTTAACCAGAAAGACTCACAGCTGTAATCGTTGCCAAAGGTGCTTCTACAAAAGTATTGACTCAGGGGTGTGAAAACGTATGTAAATGAGATATGTAAATGAGATATGTAAATGAGATATGTAAATGAGATATGTAAATGAGATATGTAAATGAGATATGTAAATGAGATATTTCTGTATTTAATGTTTAATAAATGTATAGAAACATGTTTTCACTCTTCCTGGGATGTGTCAAAGTGTATGAATACTTTCTGAATGCATCTGTTGGTTATTTGATCCTAAAATTCTCAAATCTCCCCACAAGGATAATAAAACAAGGAAAATTCTCCTTGATGGAGAACAATGAGGACAAAGGCTATTTTAAGCTTAGGGTTACAGGAAATAGGATGTTGAACGGAAATGATTTTTTAGGTCCGTCACGAGGACGGAAGAACATGACATGTGTGTGTACCGTTTGGATCCTTTGGCGAACTCCACGGCGATGGCCTTCCCATCTATAGAGAGAGCTGGCTGTAAGGCCTGGAGGATCTGGAGAAGCTGAGATGCTTCCTGCAAAACACACAGCTCTGAGTAGACAGTTGTAGGTATCTCCTCACCACTACAGCTGTAGGTATCTCCTCACCACTATAGTAGACAGCTGTATGTATCTCCTCACCACTACAGCTGTAGGTATCTCCTCACCACTATAGTAGACAGCTGTATGTATCTCATCACCACTACAGCTGTAGGTATCTCCTCACCACTATAGTAGACAGCTGTATGTATCTCATCACCACTACAGCTGTAGGTATCTCCTCACCACTATAGTAGACAGCTGTATGTATCTCATCACCACTACAGCTGTAGGTATCTCCTCACCACTACAGCTGTAGGTATCTCCTCATCACTACAGTAGACAGCTGTAGGTATCTCCTCACCACTATAGTAGACAGCTGTAGGTATCTCCTCATCACTACAGTAGACAGCTGTAGGTATCTCCTCACCACTATAGTAGACAGCTGTTGGTATCTCCTCACCACTATAGTAGACAGCTGTAGGTATCTCCTCACCACTATAGTAGACAGCTGTAGGTATCTTCTCATCACTACAGTAGACAGCTGTAGGTATCTCCTCACCACTATAGTAGAGTTGTTGGTATCTCCTCACCACTATAGTAGACAGCTGTAGGTATCTCCTCACCACTATAGTAGAGTTGTTGGTATCTCCTCACCACTATAGTAGAGTTGTTGGTATCTCCTCACCACTATAGTAGACAGCTGTAGGAAAGCAAAGCCCCGGTTGAGTTGTGTCTGTTTATCTTTGATCAGTCGAACATTAGAAGGCGACAGAGTAGCAAAGGGAGCCAGAGTGGACAGGATGGACTCCAGGGAGGTATGGGGACCCAGGTTCCTCAGGATCAGAGCTGGAGAGAGGAGAGATGAAGGGCGGGATGGGGGGAGGGAGGGAGGGAGGGAGGTAGAGAGAACATTAGGAGACAGAGCAAGGAAACAGGACGGAGTCTGGAGAAGTATGGGGACCCAGTTTCCTCGGGATCAGAGCTGGAGAAATTGGTTGATTGGTTGAGAGCGAGGGGGGAGAGAAGGTAAATGGAAGAGACAGGTACAGTAGCTTCCGACAGTATTCATATTCCTAGATTTATTCCACATTTGGTTTGTGTTAACTTCTTACGGCTGAGATCCTGTTAACGGGATCGACTTGACAACAGCCAGTGAAAGTGCAGGGCGCCAAATTCAAACAACAACTTGTTGTTAATCCCACCACAGTGTCTGATTTCAAAAACACTTTACAACAAAAGCACACCAACTGATTATGTTAGGTCAGTACCAAGTCACAGAAAAACACTGCAATTTTTCCAGCCAAAGAGAGGAGACACAAAAAGCAGAAATAGAGATAAAATGAATCACTAACCTTTGATGATCTTCATCAGATGACACTCATAGGACTTCATGTTACACAATACATAAATGTTTTGTTCGATAAAGTTCATATTTATATCCAAAAATCTTAGTTTACATTGGCGCGTTATGTTCAGCAATGTTTTGCCTCCAAAACATCCGGTGATTTTGCAGAGAGCCACATCAATTTACAGAAATACTCATAATAAACATTGATAAAAGATACAAGTGTTATACGTGGAACTTTAGATAAACTTCTCCTTAATGCAACCGCTGTGTCAGATTTCAAAAAAACTTTATGGAAAAAGCACACCATGCAATAATCTGAGTATGGCGCTCAGAGACCAAAACAACCCAAACAGGTATCCGCCATGTTGTGGAGTCAACAGAAATCAGAAATGGCATTATGAATATTCACTTACCTTTGATGATCTTCATCAGAATGCACTCCCAGAAATCACAGTTCCACAATAAATGTTTGTTTTGTTCGATAAAGTCCATAATTTACGTCCAAATACCTCCTTTTTGTTTGCGCGTTTAGTACACAAATCCAAACTCAGGAGGCGCGGGCACTAGGTCCAGGCGAAAGTTCAGACGAAAAGTCATATTACAGTTCGTAGAAACATGTCAAACGAAGTATAGAATCAATCTTTAGGATGTTTTTATCATAAATGTCACGTTGTGGAGTCAACAATAAGTATTCACTTACCTGTCTTGTTTTGTTCACTTTACTTTGTGTTTTCGTTATAAAATGATGCATTCACACCACGCTGCGCTTTGGTCCTCTTCTTACGACGATCATGACAATAAATCTTCAATAATGTTTCAACCGGACAATTCCTTTGTCTGTAGAAATGCAATGGAATGCGAGACTGAGCTCGTGGCAGACCCCTGACTCAAACAGCTCTCATTCCCCCCCCTCCTTCACAGTAGAAACATCAAACAAGGTTCTAGAGACTGTTAGCATCTAGTGGAAGCCTTAGGAAGTGCAATATGTCCCCATAGACACTGTATATTCAATAGGCAATGACTTGAAAAACTACAAGCCTCAGATTTCCCACTTCCTGGTTGGATTTTTTCTCAGGTTTTTGCCTGCCATTTGAGTTCTGTTCTACTCACAGACATCGTTCAAACAGTTTTAGAAACTTCAGAGTGTTTTCTATCCAAATCTACTATGCATATCTTAGCTTCTGGGCCTGAGTAGCAGGCAGTTTACTCTGGGCATCTTCTTCATCCAAACTACTCAATTACTGCCCCCAGCCATAAAAATGTAAAGCCTAAATTCCCATTTAAAAAATGATTTAAAAATAATAAAAAATTATTATTGATAAAAAAAATTAAAGTCTCTACACAAAATAATGACAAAGTGAAAACATATTTTTAGAAATTTGAGCATATTTATTGAAAATGAAATACAGAAATATCTCATTTACATAGGTATTCACACCCCTGAGTCAATACTTTGTAGAAGCACCTTTGGCAGCAATTATAGCTGTGAGTCTTTCTGGGTAGGTACCTAAGAGCTTTCCACACCTGGATTGTACATTATTCCTTTTTAAATTCTTCAAGCTCTTTCAAATTGGTTGTTGATCATTGCAAGACAACCATTCTCAGATCATGCTATAGATTTTCAAATGGATTTATGTCAAAACTGTAACTAGGCCACTCAGGAACATTCCATGTCATCTTGGTAAGCAACTTCAGTGTATATTTGGCCTTGTGTTTTAGGTTATTGTCCTGCTGAAAGGTTAATTCATCTCCCAGTGTCTGGTGGAAAACAGACAACCAGGTTTTCCTCTAGGATTTTGCCTCTGCATAGCTCCATTCCTTTTCCATTCCTTTTATTTTTTATCCTGAAAAACTCCCCAGTCCTTAATGATTACAAGCATACACATAACATGATGCAGCCACCACTATGCTTGAAAATATGGAGAGTGGTACTCAGTGATGTGTTGTATTGGGTTTGTCCCAAACATGCAACTTTTTATTCAGGACAAAAAATGTATTGCTTTACATAATTTTTTGCCGTATTACTTTAGTGCCTTGTTGCAAACAGGATGCATGATTTGTAATATTTGTATTCTGTACAGGCTTCCTTCTTTTAACTCTGTCATTTAGATTAGTATTGTGGAGTAACTACAATGTTGTTGATCCATCCTCAGTTTTCTCCTATCACAGCCATTAAACTCTGTAACTGTTTTAAAGTCACCATTGGCCTCATGGTGAAATCCCTGAGTGGTTTCCTTCCTCTCCAGCAACTGAGTTAGGAAGAACGCCTGTATCTTTGTAGTGACTGGAGGTAGTGATACACCATCCAAAGTGTAATGAATAACTTCACCAAGCACAAAGGGATATTCAATGTCTGCTGTTTTTATTTGTACCCATCTACCAATAGGCACCCTTCTTTGTGAGGCATTGGAAAACCTCCCTGGTCTTTGTGGTTAAATCTGTGTTTGAAATTCACTGCTTCGACTGACGGACCTTAATATAATTGTATGTGTGGGATACAGAGATGAGGTAATCAATAAAAAATCATGTTAAACACTATTATTACACACAATGAGTCCATGCAACTTATTATGTGACTTGTTAAGCAAAGTTTAACTCCTGAACTTCAGGCTACGGTAGGCTTGCCTTAACAAAGGGGTTGAATACGACTATATGACTTGAGATATTTAATTTTGTAATTTTTTATGAAACTTTTTTTTTTTTTACAATCTAAAACATAATTCCACTTTGACATTATAGGGTATTGTGTGTAGGCCAGTGACAAAATAAATCTCAATTTAAATTTAGGCTGTAACAAAACAAAATGTGGAAAAGACAAGGGGGTGTGAATACTTTCTGAAGGGGTATGACAGTTTATGAGGTACAACCAATAACAAAATATGTTGGTACATCTTCAAATCATAAACAGATATTTCACTACAAACCAAAAGCCAGAAAATGGTGGTGTCATAGAGAGAGACAGAGAAAAACAGAAAAAGAGAGATAAATAGAGATACATAGAACATCCAATAACATATTTAGAACAGAGAGAACAGTCTAGAACTTGGGTGACTGGAGTCTTTGGCAATTTTTTGGGCTTTCCTCTTACACCGCCTGGTATATAGGTCCTGGATTTCAGGAAGCTTGGCCCCAGTGATGTACTGGGCCGTATGTACTACCCTCTGTAGCGCCTTACGGTCAGATGCTGAGTGGTTGCCATACCAGCTAATGCAACCGGTCAGGATGCTCTCGATGGCGCAGCTGTAGAACTTCACGAGGATTTGAGGACCCATGCCAAATCTTTTCAGTTTCCTGAGGGGGAAAAGGCGTTGTCGTGCCCTTTTCACAACTGTCTTAGTGTGTTTGGACCATGATAGTTTGTTGGTGACGTGGACACCAAGGAACTTGAAGCTCTCAACCCGCTCCACTTCAGCCTCATCGATGTGAATGGGGCACTGTTCTTTTCCTCCTTTTCCTGTAGTCCACAATCATCTCCTTTGTCTTGATCACATTGAGGGAGAGGTTGTTGTCCTGGCACCACACTGTCAGGTCTCTGACCTCCTCCCTACAGGCTGTCTCATCGTTGTCGGTGATCAGGCCTAACACTGTTGTGTCATCAGCAAACTGAATGATGGTGTTGGAGTCGTGCCTGGCCGTGCAGTCATGTGTGAACAGAGAGTACAGGAGGGGGCTGAGCACATACCGCCGAGGGGCCTCCGTGTTGAGGATCAGCGTGGCAGATGTGTTGTTACCTACCCCTACCACCTGGGGGCTGATCGTCAGGAAGTCCAGGATCCAGTTGCAGAGGGAGGTGTGTAGTCCCAGGGTCCTTAGCTTAGCAATGAGCTTTGAGGTGCACTATGGTGTTGAACGCTGAGCTGTAGTCAATGAACAGCATTCTCACATAGGTGCTCTTTTTGTCCAGGTGGGAAAGGGCAGTGTGGAGTGCGTTTGGGCCATCTGTGGATCTGTTGGGGCGGTATACGAATTGGAGTGGGTCTAGGGTTTCCGGGATAAGGGTGTTAAAGTGAGCCATGACCAGCCTTTCAAAGCCCTTCATGGCTACTGACGTGAGTGCTATGGTGCGGTAATCATTTAGGCAGGTTACCTTCGCTTCCTTGGGCACAGGGACTATAGTGGACTGCCTGAAACATGTAGGTATTACAGACTCAGACAGGGAGAGTATGAAAATGTCAGTGAAGACATTTGCCAGCAGGTCAGAGCATGCTCACAGTACACGTCCTAGTAATCCATCTGGCCCTGCGGCATTGTGAATGTTGACCTGTTTAAAGGTCATGCTCACATCGGCTATGGAGAGCGTGATCAAAGCTGGTGCTCTCATGTATGGTTCAGTGTTGCTTGCCTCGAAGCGAGCATTAAACGAATTTAGCTCCTCTGGTAGGCTCGCATCACTGGGCAACTGACAGTTGGGTTTCCCTTTGTAGTCCATAATAGTTTGCCCTGCCACATCCGACAAGCATCAGAGCACGATTCAATCTTAGTCCTGTATTGACGCTTTGCCTGTTTCATGGTTCGTCGGAGGGCATAGCAGGATTTCTTATAAACGTCCGGGTTAGTGTCCCGCTCCTTGAAAGCGGCAGCTCTAGCCTTCAGCTCGGTGCGGATGTTGCTTGTAATACATGGCTTCTGGTTGGGATATGAACGTACGGTCACTGTTGGGACAACGTCGTCGATGAACTTAGTGATTAAGCCGATGACTGATGTGGTGTGCTCCTCAATGCCATTGGAGGAATCCCAGAACATATTCCAGTCTGTGCTACCAAAACATCCAGTCTGTGCTACCAAAACATCCAGTCTGTGCTACCAAAACATCCAGTCTGTGCTACCAAAACATCCAGTCTGTGCTACCAAAACATCCAGTCTGTGCTACCAAAACATCCAGTCTGTGCTACCAAAACATCCAGTCTGTGCTACCAAAACATCCAGTCTGTGCTACCAAAACATCCAGTCTGTGCTACCAAAACATCCAGTCTATGCTGCAAAACATCCAGTCTGTGCTACCAAAACATCCAGTCTGTGCTGCAAAACATCCAGTCTGTGCTACCAAAACATCCAGTCTGTGCTACCAAAACATCCAGTCTGTGCTACCAAAACATCCAGTCTGTGCTACCAAAACATCCAGTCTGTGCTACCAAAACATCCAGTCTATGCTGCAAAACATCCAGTCTGTGCTACCAAAACATCCAGTCTGTGCTACCAAAACATCCAGTCTGTGCTACCAAAACATCCAGTCTGTGCTGCAAAACATCCAGTCTGTGCTACCAAAACATCCAGTCTGTGCTACCAAAACATCCAGTCTGTGCTACCAAAACATCCAGTCTGTGCTACCAAAACATCCAGTCTGTGCTGCAAAACATCCAGTCTGTGCTACCAAAACATCCAGTCTGTGCTACCAAAACATCCAGTCTGTGCTACCAAAACATCCAGTCTGTGCTAGCAAAACAGTCCTTAAGCATCTGACCACTTAAGTAAACTCCCAACTGAGACTCTGCAGAAGTCTGAAAAATACACTTTTTGTACAACGTAGAACCCCAAACAATGCAGAGCAGAATTAGGACATACCCACTAGTTATCAACATCCAGAAAAGAGCAGTTCAATTCTACAACCACCTAAAAGGAAAGCGATGCACACACATTCCACCACAAAGCCATCACCTACAGAGAGATGAACCTGGAGAAGAGCCATCACCTACAGAGAGATGAACCTGGAGAAGAGTCATCACCTACAGAGAGATGAACCTGGAGAAGAGTCATCACCTACAGAGAGATGAACATGGAGAAGAGTCATCACCTACAGAGAGATGAACCTGGAGAAGAGTCATCACCTACAGAGAGATGAACCTGGAGAAGAGTCATCACCTACAGAGAGATGAACCTGGAGAAGAGCCATCACCTACAGAGAGATGAACCTGGAGAAGAGCCATCACCTACAGAGAGATGCACCTGGAGAAGAGCCATCACCTACAGAGAGATGCACCTGGAGAAGAGCCATCACCTACAGAGAGATGAACCTGGAGAAGAGCCATCACCTACAGAGAGATGAACCTGGAGAAGAGCCATCACCTACAGAGAGATGAACCTGGAGAAGAGCCATCACCTACAGAGAGATGAACCTGGAGAAGAGCCATCACCTACAGAGAGATGAACCTGGAGAAGAGCCATCACCTACAGAGAGATGAACCTGGAGAAGAGCCATCACCTACAGAGAGATGAACCTGGAGAAGAGCCATCACCTACAGAGAGATGAACCTGGAGAAGAGCCATCACCTACAGAGAGATGAACCTGGAGAAGAGCCATCACCTACAGAGAGATGAACCTGGAGAAGAGCCATCACCTACAGAGAGATGAACCTGGAGAAGAGCCATCACCTACAGAGAGATGAACCTGGAGAAGAGCCATCACCTACAGAGAGATGAACCTGGAGAAGAGCCATCACCTACAGAGAGATGAACCTGGAGAAGAGCCATCACCAACAGAGAGATGAACCTGGAGAAGAGCCATCACCTACAGAGAGATGAACCTGGAGAAGAGCCATCACCTACAGAGAGATGAACCTGGAGAAGAGTCATCACCTACAGAGAGATGAACCTGGAGAATAGTCATCACCTACAGAGAGATTAACCTGGAGAAGAGTCATCACCTACAGAGAGATGAACCTGGAGAAGAGTCATCACCTACAGAGAGATGAACCTGGAGAAGAGTCCACTAAGTAAGCTGGTCCTGGGGCTCTGTTCACAAACACAAACAGACCACACAGACCCCAAGGACAGCAGCACAATTAGACCCAACCAAATCATGAGAAAGCAAAACGATAACTATTCGACACACTTGCGATGATTTTAAGAACATTCTCGAATTTGTGCGCACAATCCCAAGCCTGTTTTCGATAGGCTCGAGCCAAGAGCACATTGTCAGCTGTCAGTCAGGGCAAAATCTTTGTCAACAGACATATTTGAAAACTTAGCATTGGAGGACTGGATTCACAAAAAAACGGAGCAAATTGGAACGCTATCTGCCCCTAAACAGAGAGTACACAGTGGCAGAATACCTGACCAGTGACTGACATAAATTTAAGGAAAGCTTTGACTATGTACAGACTCAGTGAGCATAGCCTTGCTATTGAGAAAGGCCACCGTAGACAGACCTGGCTCTCAAGAGAAGACAGGCTATGTGCACACTGCCCACAAAATGAGGTGGAAACTGAGCTGCACTTCCTAACCTCCTGCCCAATGTATGAGCATATTAGAGACACATATTTCCCTCAGATTACACAGATCCACAAAGAATTCACAAACAAACCCGATTTTGAGAAACTCCCATATCTACTGGGTGAAATTCCACAGTGTACCATCACAGCAGCAAGATTTATGACCTGTTGCCACAAGAAAAGGTCAACCAGTGAAGAATAAACACCATTGTAAATACAACCCATATTTATGTTTATTTATTTTCCCTTTTGTACTTTAACCATTTGCACATCATTATAACACTGTACATATACAGTTGTAGTCTGAAGTTTACATACACCTTAACCAAATACATTTAAACTCGGTTTTTCACAATTCCTGACATTTAATCCTAGTAGAAATTCCCTGTCTTAGGTCAGTTAGGATCATCACTTTATTTTAAGAATGTGAAATGTCAGAATAATAGTTGAGAGAATTATTTCAACTTTTATTTCTTTCATCACATTCCCAGTAGGTCAGAAGTTTACATACACTCAATTAGTATTTGGTAGCATTGCCTTTAAGTTGTTTAACTTTGGTCAAACGTGTCAGGTAGCCTTCCACAAGCTTCCCACAATAAGTTGGGTGAATTTTGGCCCATTCCTCCTGACAGAGCTGATGTAACTGAGTCAGGTTTGTAGGCCTCCTTGCTCACATACGCTTTACACTTCTGCCCACAAATATTCTACAGGATTGAGGTCAGGGCTTTGTGATGGCCACTCCAATACCTTGACTTTGTTGCCCTTAAGCCATTTTGCCACAACTTTGGAAGTATGCTTGGGGTCATTGTCCATTTGGAAGACCCATTTGCGACTAAGCTTTAACTTCCTGACTGATGTCTTGAGATGTTGCTTCAATATATCCACCTAATTTTCCGTCCTCATGAAGCCATCTATTTTGTGAAGTGCACCAGACCCTCCTGCAGCAAAGCACCCCCACAACATGATGCTGCCACCCCTGTGCTTCACGGTTGGGATGGTGTACTTTGGCTTGCAAGCCTCCCCCTTTATCCTCCAAACATAACTATGGTCATTCAGGCCCAACAGTTCTATTTTTGTTTCATCAGACCAGAGGACATTTCTCCAAAGGGTACGATCTTGTCCCCATGTGCAGTTGCAAACCATAGTCTGGCTTTTTTATGGTGGTTTTGAAGCAGTGGCTTCTTCCTTGCTGAGCGGTCTTTCAGGTTATGTTGATATAGGACTCATTTTACTGTGTATATAGATACTTTTGTACCTGTTTCCTCCAGCATCTTCACAAGGTCCTTTGCTGTTGTTCTGGGATTGATTTGCACTTTTCACACCAAAGTTCGTTCATCTCTAGGAGACAGAACACGTCTCCTTCCTGAGCGGTATGACGGCTGTGTGGTCCCATGGTGTTCATACTTGCATACTATTGTTTGTAGAGATGAACGTGGTACCTTCAGGCGTTTGGAAATTGCTCCCAAGGATGAACCAGACTTGTGGAGGTCTACAATTCTTTTTCTGAGGTCTTGGCTGATTTCTTTTGATTTTCCCGTGATGTCAAGCAAAGAGACACTGAGTTTGAAGGTAGGCCTTGAAATACATCCACAGGTACACCTCCATTTGACTCAAATGATATCAATTAGCCTATCAGAAGCTTCTAAAGCCATGACATCATTTTCTGGAATTTTCCAAGCTGTTTAAAGGCACAGTCAACTTAGTGTATGTAAACTTCTGACCCACTGGAATTGTGATATAGTGAATTAATTAAGTGAAATAATCTGTCTCATGACTTGTGTCATGCACAAAGTATATGTCCTAACTGACTTGCCAAAACTATAGTTTGTCAACAAGACATTTGTGGAGTGGTTGAAAAACGAGTTTTAATGACTCCAACATAAATGTATGTAAACTTCCAACCTCCACTGTATACATAATATGACATTTGAAATGTCTTTATTATTTTGGAATTTTTGTGAGTGTAGTAATGTTTAGTGTTCATTTTTATTGCTTATTCGCTTTTGTTATCTACTTCACTTGTTTATTATTTTTATATTACTTCACTTGCTTTGGCAATGTTAACACATGTTTCCCATGGCCCCTTCAATTTAAAATGACTTGAGAGAGAGACTTACTGTCGTTGGCCACCTCAGCCTGCTGTGTGTCAGCTCCTCCTGCCCCAGCCCTGCCCCCAGGTCTGGGATTGGTGACGGCAGTAGAGGTGGTAGCAGCTGGCTGGTAGAGAGCAGGGAGGGGCAATAAGCCGTCCTTCTGATGCACACCCAGAGGTAACTCCCTCAGCTGGGGCAGTTTCAGCTCTGCCTCTAAAGGTAAAACATTTTTTTTAAAACACAGTCGGATATCCCAGTGGACAACACAAAACACAGCCGTCTATGTTTATCATTGGGTTTAGGTATCATTGTATCACATGTTTACCTGCTTTAGGAACACCACATTTAAAGCACTTCTCTCTCCTCTTGAAGTTCTGAACCCCACACTGTTAGAACAGCAACAGAGGCGATCAGTACCAGTGAGAATTGAGAACAAGATGAGAAGCCACACAGTGAGGTTGTTAGCTGTTGTACCTTGTTACAGAGCCAGTCCTCGTTGGCGCGTGGTTTAGGGTCACTGTAGTGCATAGACACCCTCTGGCCTAGGATAGACAAAACCCTCTGAAAGAGAGAGAGAGAAAGAGACAGGCAGAGAGAGAGAGAGGGAGAGAAGGAGAGACAAAGAGAAAGATAGACAGAGAAGACCAAGATAGAGGGAGACAGAGAGGGAGAACGAGACAAAGAGAGAGAGAGAAACAAAGAATGATTATCATAGATAAGTGGTTCACATTCTAGAGAGAGAGGAGCAACTCACAAGAGGGCAGAATGAGTGAGAGATGTTTCCCATGCCAATAAAGCCCATTGAATTGAATTGAGAGAGAGTGGGAAAGAGAGGAGAGAAGAGGGAGAGAGGAGAGGAGAGGGAAAGAGAGGAGAGAAGACAGAAAGAGAGGGGAGAAGAGAGGGAAAGAGAGGGGAAGAGAGGGAAAGAGAGGAGAGAAGAGGGAAAGAGAGGAGAAGAGAGGGAAAGAGAGGAGAAGAGAGGGAAAGAGAGGAGAGAAGAGAGGGAAAGAGGGGAGAAGAGAGCGAAAGAGAGGAGAGAAGAGGGAGAGAGGAGAGAAGAGAGGGAAAGAGAGAAGAAGAGAGGGAAAGAGAGGAGAGAAGAGGGAGAGAGGAGAAGAGAGGGAAAGAGAGGAGAGAAGAAGGAGAGAGGAGAGAAGAGAGGGAAAGAGAGGAGAGAAGAGAGGGAAAGAGGGGAGAAGAGAGCGAAAGAGAGGAGAGAAGAGGGAAAGAGAGGAGAGAAGAGAGCGAAAGAGCGGAGAGAAGAGGGAAAGAGAGGAGAGAAGAAAGAGAAAGAGAGGAGAGAAGAGAGAAGAGAGGGAAAGAGAGGAGAGAAGAAAGAGAAAGAGAGGAGAGAAGAGAGGGAAAGAGAGGAGAGAGGAATGGGAAAGAGAGGAGAGAAGAGAGGAGAGATGAGGGAAAGAGGAGAGAAGAGAGGGAAAGAGAGGAGAGACGAGAGGAGAGAAGAGGGAGAGAAAGAGAGGAGAGAAGAGAGGAGAGAAGAGGGAAAGAGAGGAGAGAAGAGAGGGAAAGAATTGAGAAAAATTGAGGACAAGAGAGAAATGTAACCTTCAGCTCAAGGGAAATTGGGACGGACGGAGAGCTGTATGTGTGTGTTCGATTGGCCACCCTGTTAGCCGTTATGTGTGTGTGTGTGGAGAGAGAGAGTGTTGTGTTTTGTCAACCCCCCCCCTTAAGGGGAACCCTGGTCACAGTGTTAGCCAACCTGACCCCCACCCCAACCTGGCAACGCAACCAGTAGAAAACAGACAGTATTCATCATTCAATATTCATACGGTATATTGCACAACACAGCAATGGTGAGGTGTGCACAAGTGGGACGGTCTGTGGTTAAAATATATCTCCCACCTACATCATTTGATTAGGTCATTTGATACTGTAATGACACCCATGGTCATGTGATACCACTTTATGACTCTGCATGTTTCATTTAACAACAATGGTGTCATTTAGATACAAGTTTCATTTAACAACAATGGTGTCATTCAACAACAATGGTGTCATTCAACAACAATGGTGTCATTTAAGAACACGGGTGTCATTCAACAATGGTGTCATTTAAGACCACCGGTGTCATTCAACAACAATGGTGTCATTCAACAATGGTGTCATTTAAGAACACCGGTGTCATTCAACAACAATGGTGTCATTCAACAATGGTGTCATTTAAGAACACCGGTGTCATTCAACAACGATGGTGTCATTCAACAATGGTGTTGTTTAAGAACACCGGTGTCATTCAACAACAATGGTGTCATTCAACAATGGTGTCATTTAAGAACACCGGTGTCATTCAACAACAATGGTGTCATTCAACAATGGTGTCATTTAAGAACACCGGTGTCATTCAACAACAATGGTGTCATTCAACAATGGTGTCATTTAAGAACACCGGTGTCATTCAACAATGGTGTCATTCAGATACAAGTTTTTTTTTTAACAACACTGGTGTCATGCAGTTACAGGAACCTATTCCACAGAAAGGGAATAGACCTCCACCCCTCCTGACCCCGAACACCCAACCTCCACCCCCTAACGACTGGACTCCCTGGATAAAAGATTGTCAGAAAGTGGGGATTTGGGGACGGAGGAAGGGAGGAAAAGAAAGGGGTGAGTTGAAGTCCTCTGTTGAAAGGTAAAGAGAGAGAGAGAGAGAGAGAGAGAGAGAGAGAGAGAGAGAGAGAGAGAGAGAGAGAGAGAGAGAGAGAGGAGAGAGAGAGACAGAGAGACAGAGAGACAGAGAGACAGAGAGACAGAGAGGAGAGAGAGAGAGAGAGACAGAGAGACAGAGAGGAGAGAGAGAGAGAGAGAGAGAGAGAGAGAGAGAGAGAGAGAGAGAGAGAGAGAGAGAGAGAGAGAGAGAGAGCGAGAGACAGAGAGAGAGAGAGAGAGAAAGAGAGAGAGAGAAAGGTAAAGAGAGAGAGAGAGAGAGAGAGAGAGAAATGTAAAGAGAGAGAGAGAGAGAGAGAGAGAGAAAGGTAAAGAGAGAGAGAGAGACAGAGAGAGAGACAGAGAGAGAGACAGAGAGAGACAGAGAGAGAGACAGAGAGAGAGAGAGAGAGAGAGAGAGAGGGAGAGAGAGAGAGACAGAGAGAGAGGGAGAGACAGAGAGAGAGAGAGAGAGAGAGGGAGAGACAGAGAGAGAGAGAGTGTGTGAGAGTGGCTGGGAGAGTCCGATGGTGTGTCAGTACAGTTATACCAACACACATCGGCATCAGAAAACACAGGTGTGTGTGTCATGTTCAGGATCATGTGTGTGTGTGTGTGTGTGTGTGTGTGTGTGTGTGTGTGTGTGTGTGTGTGTAGAGTGACCTGATTGGTCTCCATCCAGCGGCAGGCCTCCTGTATGTGATTAAACTCCACGAAGGCGAATCCACGGCTCTGACCTGGTCACCACGCCAACCAGCCAGCGCCATGGCAACCCAACAACAACAACAACAACAACATAACATCAACGCAGTGAGGGGTTAGTGCTTCATAAAGAGACAGAGAGACAAAGTGAACAGAGTGCTCTATCCCAGATGGAGTTTAAAGCTGCTACACTGGGGTATAAATGGTAGGTTTATAGCTACACTGGGGTATAAATGGTAGGTTTATAGCTACACTGGGGTATAAATGGTAGGTTTATAGCTGATATACTGGGGTACAAATGGTAGGTTTATAGCTGCTATACTGGGGTATAAATGGTAGGCTTATAGCTGCTACACTGGGGTATAAATGATAGGTTTATAGCTACACTGGGGTATAAATGGTAGGTTCATAGCTGCTACACTGGGGTATAAATGGTAGGTGTGTAGCTGCTACACGGGGGTTTAAATGGTAGGTTTAAAGCTGCTACACTGGGGAATAAATGGTAGGTTTATAGCTACACAGGGGTATAAATGGTAGGTTTATCGCTGCTACACTGGGGTATAAATGGTAGAGTTATAGTTTTACACTGGGGTACAAATGGTAGGTTTGTAGCTGCTATACTGGGGTATAAATGGTAGGTTTATAGCTGATACACTGGGGTATAAATGGTAGGTTTATAGCTGCTATACTAGGGTATAAATGGTAGGTTTACAGCTGCTATACTGGGGTATAAATGGTAGGTTTATAGCTGCTATACTGGGGTATAAATTATAGGTTTGTAGCTGCTACACTGGGGAATAAATGGTAGGTTTATAGCTGATACACTGGGGTATAAATGGTAGGTTTATAGCTGCTATACTAGGGTATAAATGGTAGGTTTATAGCTGATACAATGGGGTATAAATGGTAGGTTTGTAGCTGATACATTGGGGTATAAATGGTAGGGGCCCCAATGTCCAATGGCATATATCAATTGTCAATTCTAGATACTCCAATGTCCTGCTAGCCCCAATGTCCTGCTAACCCCATTGTGTCCTGCTAACCCCAATGTCCTGCTAACTCCAATGTCCTGCTAGCCCCAATGTCCTGCTAGCCCCAATGTCCTGCTAGCTCCAATGTCCTGCTAGCCCCAATGTCCTGCTAACCCCAATGTCATGCTAGCCCCAATGTCCTGCTAGCTCCAATGTCCTGCTAGCCCCAATGTCCTGCTAACCCCAATGTCCTGCTAGCCCCAATGTCCTGCTAGCCCCAATGTCCTGCTAGCCCCAATGTCCTGCTAGCCCCAATGTCCCCATGCCTAGCTCCAATGTCCTGCTAGCCCCAATGTCCTGCTAACCCCAATGTCCTGCTAGCCACAATGTCATGCTAGCCCCAATGTCCTGCTAGCTCCAATGTCCTGCTAGCTCCAATGTCCTGCTAGCCCCAATGTCCTGCTAACCCCAATGTCCTGCTAGCCCCAATGTCCTGCTAGCCCCAATGTCCTGCTAGCCCCAATGTCCTGCTAGCTCCAATGTCCTGCTAGCCCCAATGTCCTGCTAGCTCCAATGTCCTGCTACCCACCCCAATGTCCTGCTAACCCCAATGGCCATGTTAACCCCAATGTCCTGCTAGCCCCAATGTGCTGCTAGCCCCAATGTCCTGCTAACCCCAATGTCCTGCTAACCCCAATGTCCTGCTAGGCATATGTCCTGCTAGCCCCAATGTCCTGCTAGCCCCAATGTCCTGCTAACCCCAATGTCCTGCTAGCCCCAATGTCCTGCTAGCCCCAATGTCCTGCTAGCTCCAATGTCCTGCTAGCTCCAATGTCCTGCTAGCTCCAATGTCCTGCTAACCCCCCAATGTCCTGCTAACCCCAATGTCCTGCTAGCTCCAATGTCCTGCTAGCTCCAATGTCCTGCTAGCTCCAATGTCCTGCTAGCTCCAATGTCCTGCTAACCCCAATGTGCTGCTAACCCCAATGTCCTGCTATCCCCAATGTCCTGCTAGCACCAATGTCCAGCTAACCCCAATGTCCTGCTAACCCAATGTCCTGCTATCCCCAATGTCCTGCTAGCACCAATGTCCAGCTAACCCCCATGTCCTGCTAACCCCAATGTCCTGCTAGCTCCAATGTCCTGCTACCCCCAATGTCCTGCTAACCCCAATGTCCTGCTACCCCAATGTCCTGCTACCCCAGATAAGATAGGGGTTGATACCCCAGATACCCTCAGATAAAATAGCGGTTGATTTGGGATTGGGCAAGACAGAGAAAGAAGGAGAGAGAGAGAGAGAGAGAGAGAGAGAGAGGGAGAGAGAGAGAGAGAGAAAGAAGGAGAGAGAGACAGAAGGAGAGAGAGAGAGAGAGAGAGAGAGAGAGAGAGAGAGAGAGAGAGAGAGAGAGAGAGAGAGAGAGAGAGAGAGAAAGAAGGAGAGAGAGACAGAAGGAGAGAGAGAGAGAGAGAGAGAGAGAGAGAGAGAGAGAGAGAGAGAGAGAGAGAGAGA
>NC_034190.2:86541685-86546685 GCF_002021735.2 Oncorhynchus kisutch
CTCTACCCTCCCTCCCCCTCTTCCTCCTCCCTCCTCCTCCTCCCTTCCCTCCCTCCCTCCCTCTCCTCTCCTCCCTTCCCTCCCTCCTCTCCCTCTCCCTTCCCTCCCTCCTCTCCCTCCTCTCCTTCTCCCTCTCCCTCCTCTCCTCCTCCCTCCTCTCCTCCCTCCCCCTCCTCGCCTCTCCCCCTCCTCTCCCTTCCCTCCCCCCTCTTCTCCTCCTCCCCCTAACCCCTCCTCTTTTCTCCCTTCCTCCTCACCCCCCCTCTCCCTTCCCGACCCCTCCCTCTTCTCCTCCTCCTCCCTTCCCTCCCTCCCCCTCTTCTCTTCTCTTCCTCTCCCCTACCCCCTCCTCCTCTCCCTTCCCTCCCTCCTCTCCCTTCCCTCCCTCCCCCTCCCTTCCTCCTCACCCCCCCCTCTCCCTTCCCGTCCCCTCCCTCTTCTCCTCCTCCTTCCTCCTCTCCCTTCCCTCCCTCCCTCCCCCTCTTCTCTTCCTCTCCCCTACCCCCTCCTCTCCTCTCCCTTCCTCCTCACCCCCCCTCTCCCTTCCCGACCCCTCCCTCTTCTCATCCTCCTCCCTTCCCTCCCTCCCTCCCCCTCTTCTCTTCCTCTCCCCTACCCCCTCCTCTCCTCTCCTCTCCCTTCCTCCTCACCCCCCCTCTCTCTTCCTGTCCCCTCCCTCTTCTCCTCCTCCTCCCTCCTCTCCCTTCCCTCCCCCCTCTTCTCCTCCTCTCCCCCTACCCCCTCCTCTCCCTTCCAGCCCCCCCCCCCCCCCCCCCCCCCCCCCCCCCACATCCCACCCTCCCTCCTCCAACACCACACACACCTCGTTGGCGGTAGCGTTGGGTGGCAGCATGCGTAACATGATGATGTTGGATGGTCGTTGGTTCTGGTCCAGAAGGTCTGGTCTGAACTCCATCAGCTCTCTCTGCTCTGGGTCCTCTACTACTGAAGAGGGGGGGTCTGGATCCCCAGGACCGGCCCCTAGCCCCTCCCCTAGCAGCCCCGGGCCCTTGCCACCACCACCACAGTCATCCTCTGGAGAGCCCACGGAGAAACCCTATGGGCAGTCACATGTTACTAGCTACTACAATCAATAGTACTATTTCTACAGTAAAAACAACTACTACTTCTTCCACTACCATTAAAATAGTTTAAAAAATATCCTATTCTAGTTTTACATCTATTATAGGTCTATTATATATTATAAACTGGGTGGTTCGAGCCCTGAATGCTGATTGGCTGACAGCCATGGTATATCAGACCGTATACCACGGGTATGACAAAACATGTATTTGTACTGTTCTACTTACATTGGTAACCAGTTTATAACAGCAATATGGCACCTCGGGGTTTGTGATATATGGCCAATATACCACGGCTAAGGGCAGTGTCCAGGCACTCCGTGTTGCGTCGTGCTTAAGAACAGCCCTTAGCCGTGGTATGTTGGCCATATACCACACCCCCTCGGGCCTTATTGCTTATGGTTTTGTATCCTAAACTATGAGCTGACTGGATCATCCCACCTTTCTCTTCCCTGGTCCTCCTCCCCTGAGGAACCTCTCCTCCCCTGGTCCTCCTCCTCTGGGGAACCTCTCCTCCTCCCCTGGTCCTCCTCCTCTGGGGAACCTCTCCTCCTCCCCTGGTCTTCCTCCTCTGAGGAACCTCTCCTGCTTCCCTTGTCCTCCTCCCCTGAGGAACATGTCCTCCTCCCCTGGTCCTCCTCTCAGGGTGCTGTACTCCTCCTGTCCAGCAGGGGTGACACCTCCTTCCATCCTACCCCAGTCTCCCTCTCTCTCCCCCAGGTGAGAGGCATTGTTCTCAGGGTATCCCCTTCCTCTTCTTCCTCCCCCTCTACCTCCTCCCCCCCTTCCTCTACCCTCTGAGTTGGGCCTGAAGCTCTGAGAGTCTCTCCTGGATGCCTCTCCCATTCTCTCCTCTCTCTGCAGCCTGGGCAGGGCTACCTCTGGCAGGGGTAAGACCAGGGATCGAGGGGCGCAGGGCGATGGGAACCCTTTACCGCCCCGACCACCCCTCTGACGGAACCCTGGCCGTTGGTCGTGGAAACGTGCCGGTGTCGTGAACTCCCGGACGCCCGCCGGTTGGTCAGCTTTGTCGCTGCGGCCGGCACCGGCTCTGAGGTCATATCCTGTCCCCAGCTCCGCCTCTTCCGGTCCGTAGCCCCGGTAATCCATGTCTCGGTAGTCGTGGTCGGAGGAGCTGTTGTTGCCATAGCGACCCATGCGGTCTCCCCGACCCCCCCTTCAGTTAAAGGAGTGCGAGAAAGAGAAAGAAAGAGAGAGAGAGAGAGAGAGAGAGAGAGAGAGAAAGAGAGAGAGAGAGAGAGAGAGAGAGAGAGAGAGAGAGAGAGAGAGAGAAAGTATTTATAAGTAAGGACAGTGTGATGTATAGCAACAAGGGCAAATGATGTCTGAGTGTTCCCCTGGCTGTCTGTAAATGATGTCTGAGTGTTGGAGTGTTCCCCTGGCTATCTGTAAGGATGTCTGAGTGTTGGAGTGTTCTCCTGGCTATCTGTAAGGATGTCTGAGTGTTGGAGTGTTCTCCTGGCTGTCTGTAAATTATGTCTGAGTGTTGGAGTGTTCCCCTGGCTGTCTGTAAATTATGTCTGAGTGTTGGAGTGTTCCCCTGGCTATCTGTAAATGATGTCTGAGTGATGGAGTGTTCCCCTGGCTGTCTGTAAATGATGTCTGAGTGTTCCCCTGGCTATCTGTAAATGATGTCTGAGTGATGAAGTGTTCCCCTGGCTGTCTGTAAATGATGTCTGAGTGTTGGAGTGTTCTCCTGGCTATCTGTAAATGATGTCTGAGTGATGGAGTGTTCCCCTGGCTGTCTGTAAATGATGTCTGAGTGTTCCCCTGGCTATCTGTAAATGATGTCTGAGTGATGAAGTGTTCCCCTGGCTGTCTGTAAATGATGTCTGAGTGTTGGAGTGTTCCCCTGGCTATCTGTAAATGATGTCTGAGTGATGGAGTGTTCCCCTGGCTGTCTGTAAATGATGTCTGAGTGTTCCCCTGGCTATCTGTAAATGATGTCTGAGTGATGGAGTGTTCCCCTGGCTGTCTGTAAATGATGTCTGAGTGTTCCCCTGGCTATCTGTAAATGATGTCTGAGTGATGAAGTGTTCCCCTGGCAGTCTGTAAATGATGTCTGAGTGTTCCCCTGGCTATCTGTAAATGATGTCTGAGTGTTGGAGTGTTCCCCTGGCTGTCTGTAAATGATGTCTGAGTGTTGGAGTGTTCCCCTGGCTGTCTGTAAATGATGTCTGAGTGTGTTAGGGTGGTCCCCTGGCTATCTGTAAATGATGTCTGAGTGTTGGAGTGTTCCCCTGGCTATCTGTAAATGATGTCTGAGTGTTGGAGTGTTCCCCTGGCCATCTGTAAATGATGTCTGAGTGTTCCCCTGGCTGTCTGTAAATGATGTCTGAGTGTTGGAGTGTTCCCCTGGCCATCTGTAAATGATGTCTGAGTGTTGGAGTGTTCCCCTGGCTATCTGTAATGATGTCTGAGTGTTGGAGTGTTCCCCTGGCTATCTGTAAATGATGTCTGAGTGTTAGAGTGTTCCCCTGGCTATCTGTAAATGATGTCTGAGTGATTGAGTGTTCCCCTGGCTGTCTGTAAGTTATGTCTGAGTGTTAGAGTGTTCCCCTGGCTATCTGTAAATGATGTCTGAGTGATTGAGTGTTCCCCTGGCTGTCTGTAAATGATGTCTGAGTGTTGGAGTGTTCCCCCTGCTATCTGTAAATGATGTCTGAGTGTTGGAGTGTTCCCCTGGCTGCTATCTGTAAATGATGTCTGAGTGTTGGAGTGTTCCCCTGGCTATCTGTAATTATGTCTGAGTGTTGGAGTGTTCCCCTGGCTATCTGTAAATGATGTCTGAGTGTTGGAGTGTTCCCCTGGCTATCTGTAATGATGTCTGAGTGTTGGAGTGTTCCCCTGGCTATCTGTAAATGATGTCTGAGTGTTGGAGTGTTCCCCTGGCTATCTGTAATTATGTCTGAGTGTTGGAGTATTCCCCTGGCCATCTGTAAATGATGTCTGAGTGTTCCCCTGGCCATCTGTAAATGATGTCTGAGTGTTCCCCTGGCTATCTGTAAATGATGTCTGAGTGTTGGAGTATTCCCCTGGCCATCTGTAAATGATGTCTGAGTGTTCCCCTGGCTATCTGTAAATGATGTCTGAGTGTTGGAGTGTTCCCCTGGCTATCTGTAATTATGTCTGAGTGTTGGAGTGTTCCCCTGGCTATCTGTAAATGATGTCTGAGTGTTGGAGTGTTCCCCTGGCTATCTGTAATGATGTCTGAGTGTTGGAGTGTTCCCCTGGCTATCTGTAAATGATGTCTGAGTGTTGGAGTGTTCCCCTGGCTATCTGTAATTATGTCTGAGTGTTGGAGTATTCCCCTGGCCATCTGTAAATGATGTCTGAGTGTTCCCCTGGCCATCTGTAAATGATGTCTGAGTGTTCCCCTGGCTATCTGTAAATGATGTCTGAGTGTTGGAGTATTCCCCTGGCCATCTGTAAATGATGTCTGAGTGTTCCCCTGGCTATCTGTAAATGATGTCTGAGTGTTGGAGTGTTCCCCTGGCTATCTGTAATGATGTCTGAGTGTTGGAGTGTTCCCCTGGCTGTCTGTAATGATGTCTGAGTGTTGGAGTGTTCCCCTGGCTGTCTGTAAATGATGTCTGAGTGTTGGAGTGTTCCCCTGGCTATCTGTAATGATGTCTGAGTGTTGGAGTGTTCCCCTGGCTATCTGTAAATGATGTCTGAGTGTTGGAGTGTTCCCCTGGCTATCTGTAATGATGTCTGAGTGTTCCCCTGGCCATCTGTAAATGATGTCTGAGTGTTCCCTTGGCTATCTGTAAATGATGTCTGAGTGTTGGAGTGTTCCCCTGGCCATCTGTAAATGATGTCTGAGTGTTCCCCTGGCTATCTGTAAATGATGTCTGAGTGTTGGAGTGTTCCCCTGGCTATCTGTAATGATGTCTG